>NW_027137165.1:0-130769 GCF_040869045.1 Eurosta solidaginis
AAAAAAAACGCAATATGTAGGCTACACGAGAACGGAGAGGTCGAGTAACCAAAACAAATGCGTTAGAACAAATTCGTACACGTTATTTATCATTTAACTATAGATTAAGAATATAACAACGAGAAACAACGTTTGACAACCTTTAAACAGTTTTAATAACTATCTCAAAAATTATCGCTCTGATGCAAACAACTGATGAGTTATCTACTTAAATTTGATGAACAAAACGACTTACGTATTTTAAACATGCTAACCTTTAGCCCGGTAAGCAAATTAAAAAAAAAAACGCAATATGTAGGCTACACGAGAACGGAGACGTCGAGTAACCAAAACAAATGCGTTAAACAAATTCGTACACGTTATTTATCAATTTAACTCTAGAATTAAAGGATATACAACGAGAAACAACGTTTGACAACCTTTAAACAGTTTTAATAACTATCTCAAAAATTATCGCTCTGATGCAAACAACTGATGAGTTATCTACTAAATTTGATGAACAAAACGACTTACGTATTTTAAACATGCTAAACCTTTAGCCCGGTAAGCAAATAAAAAAAAACGCAATATGTAGGCTACACGAGAACGGAGGACGGTCGAGTAACCAAAACAAATGCGTTAAACAAATTCGTACACGTTATTTATCAATTTAACTCTAGAATTAAAGGATATACAACGAGAAACAACGTTTGACAACCTTTAAACAGTTTTAATAACTATCTCAAAAATTATCGCTCTGATGCAAACAACTGATGAGTTATCTACTTAAATTTGATGAACAAAACGACTTACGTATTTTAAACATGCTAACCTTTAGCCCGGTAAGCGAATTAAAAAAAAAACGCAATATGTAGGCTACACGAAACGGAGACGTCGAGTAACCAAAACAAATGCGTTAAACAAATTCGTACACGTTATTTATCAATTTAACTCTAGAATTAAAGGATATACCAACGAGAAACAACGTTGACAACCTTTAAACAGTTTTAATAACTATCTCAAAATTGTCGCTCTGATGCAAACAACTGATGAGTTATCTACTTAAATTTGATGAACAAAACGACTTACGTATTTAAACCATGCTAACCTTTAGCCCGGTAAGCAAATAAAAAAAAACGCAATATGTAGGCTACACGAGAACGGAGACGTCGAGTAACCAAAACAAATACGTTAAACAAATTCGTACACGTTATTATCAATTTAACTCTAGAATTAAAGGATATACAACGAGAAACAACGTTTGACAACCTTTAAACAGTTTTTAATAACTATCTCAAAAATTATCGCTCTGATGCAAACAACTGATGAGTTATCTACTTAAATATGATGAACAAAACGACTTACGTATTTTAAACATGCTAACCTTTAGACCGGTAGCAAATTAAAAAAAAACGCAATATGTAGGCTACACGAGAACGGAGACGTCGAGTAACCAAAACAATGCGTTAAACAAATTCGTACACGTTATTTATCAATTTAACTCTAGAATTAAAGGATATACAACGAGAAACAACGTTGACAACCTTTAAACAGTTTTAATAACTATCTCAAAAATTATCGCTCTGATGCAAACAACTGATGAGTTATCTACTTAATTTGATGAACAAAACGACTTACGTATTTTAAACATGCTAACCTTTAGACCGGTAAGCAAATTAAAAAAAAAACGCAATATGTAGGCAACACGAGAACGGAGACGTCGAGTAACCAAAACAAATGCGTTAAACAAATTCGTACACGTTATTTATCAATTTAACTCTAGAATTAAAGGATATACAACGAGAAACAACGTTTGACAACCTTTAAACAGTTTTAATAACTATCTCAAAAATTATCGCTCTGATGCAAACAACTGATGAGTTATCTACTAAATATGATGAACAAAACGACTTACGTATTTTAAACATGCTAGCCTTTAGCCGGGTAAGCAAATTAAAAAAAAAAACGCAATATGTAGGCTACACGAGAACGGAGACGTCGAGTAACCAAAACAAATGCGTTAAACAAATTCGTACACGTTATTTATCAATTTAACTCTAGAATTAAAGGATATACAACGAGAAACAACGTTTGACAACCTTTAAACAGTTTTAATAACTATCTCAAAAATTATCGCTCTGATGCAAACAACTGATGAGTTATCTACTTAAATTTGATGAACAAAACGACTTACGTATTTTAAACATGCTAATCTTTAGCCCGGTAAGCAAATTAAAAAAAAAACGCAATATGTAGGCTACACGAGAACGGAGACGTCGAGTAACCAAAACAATGCGTTAAACAAATTCGTACACGTTATTTATACAATTTTAACTCTAGAATTAAAGGATATACAACGAGAAACAACGTTTGACAACCTTTAAACAGTTTTAATAACTATCTCAAAAATTATCGCTCTGATGCAAACAACTGATGAGTTATCTACTTAAATTTGATGAACAAAACGACTTACGTATTTTAAACATGCTAACCTTTAGCCCAGTAAGCAAATTAAAAAAAAAACGCAATATGTAGGCTACACGAGAACGGAGACGTCGAGTAACCAAAACAAATGCGTTAAACAAATTCGTACACGTTATTTATCAATTTAACTCTAGAATTAAAGGATATACAACGAGAAACAACGTTTGACAAACCTTTAAACAGTTTTAATAACTATCTCAAAAATTGTCGCTCTGATGCAAACAACTGATGAGTTATCTACTTAAATTTGATGAACAAAAACGACTTACGTATTTTAAACATGCTAACCTTTAGCCCGGTAAGCAAATTAAAAAAACAACGCAATATGTAGGCTACACGAGAACGGAGACGTCGAGTAACCAAAACAAATGCGTTAAACAAATTCGTACACGTTATTTATCAATTTAACTCTAGAATTAAAGGATATACAACGAGAAACAACGTTTGACACCCTTTAAACAGTTTTAATAACTATCTCAAAAATTGTCGCTCTGATGCAAACAACTGATGAGTTATCTACTTAAATTTGATGAACAAAACGACTTACGTATTTTAAACATGCTAACCTTTAGCCCGGTAAGCAAATTAAAAAAAACGCAAAATGTAGGCTACACGAGAACGGAGACGTCGAGTAACCAAAACAAATGCGTTAAACAAATTCGTACACGTTATTTATCAATTTAACTCTAGAATTAAAGGATATACAACGAGAAACAACGTTTGACAACCTTTAAACAGTTTTAATAACTATCTCAAAAATTATCGCTCTGATGCAAACAACTGATGAGTTATCTACTCAAATTTGTTGAACAAAACGACTTACGTATTTTAAACATGCTAACCTTTAGCCGGTAAGCAAATTAAAAAAAAAACCGCAATATGTAGGCTACACGAGAACGGAGACGTCGAGTAACCAAAACAAATGCGTTAAACAAATTCGTACACGTTATTTATCAATTTAACTCTAGAATTAAAGGATATACAACGAGAAACAACGTTTGACAACCTTTAAACAGTTTTAATAACTATCTCTAAAATTATCGCTCTGATGCAAACAACTGATGAGTTATCTACTTAAATATGATGAACAAAACGACTTACGTATTTTAAACATGCTAACCTTTAGGCCCGGTAAGCAAATTAAAAAAAAAAACGCAATATGTGGCTACACGAGAACGGAGACGTCGAGTAACCAAAACAAATGCGATAAACAAATTCGTAAACGTTATTTATCAATTTATCTCTAGAATAAAGGATATACAACGAGAAACAACGTTTGACAACCTTTAAACAGTTTTAGTAACTATCTCAAAAATTTGCGCTCTGATGCAAACAACTGATGAGTTATCTACTTAATTTGATGAACAAAACGACTTACGTATTTTAAACATGCTAACCTTTAGCCCGGTAAGCAAATTAAAAAAAAAACGCAATATGTAGGCTACACGAGAACGGAGACGTCGAGTAACCAAAACAAATGCGTTAAACAAATTCGTACACGTTATTTATCAATTTAACTCTAGAATTAAAGGATATACAACGAGAAACAACGTTTGACAACCTTTAAACAGTTTTAATAACTATCTCTAAAATTATCGCTCTGATGCAAACAACTGATGAGTTATCTACTTAATATGATTAACAAAACGACTTACGTATTTTAAACATGCTAACCTTTAGCCCGGTAAGCAAATTAAAAAAAAAACGCAATATGTGGGCTACACGAGAACGGATACGTCGAGTAACCAAAACAAATGCGTTAAACAAATTCGTACACGTTATTTATCAATTTAACTCTAGAATTAAAGGATATACAACGAGAAACAACGTTTGACAACCTTTAAACAGTTTTACTAACTATCTCAAAAATTATCGCTCTGATGCAAAACAACTGATGAGTTATCTACTTAAATTTGATGAACAAAACGACTTACGTATTTTAAACATGCTAACCTTTAGCCCGGTAAGCAAATTAAAAAAAAAAACGCAATATGTAGGCTACACGAGAACGGAGACGTCGAGTAACCAAAACAAATGCGTTAAACAAATTCGTACACGTTATTTATCAATTTATCTCTAGAATTAAAGGATATACAACGAGAAACAACGTTTGACAACCTTTAAACAGTTTTAATAACTATCTCAAAAATTATCGCTCTGATGCAAACAACTGATGAGTTATCTACTAAATTTGTTGAACAAAACGACTTACGTATTTTAAACATGCTAACCTTTAGCCCGGTAAGCAAATTAAAAAAAAAACGCAATTATGTAGGCTACACGAGAACGGAGACGTCGAGTAACCAAAACAAATGCGTTAAACAAATTCGTACACGTTATTTATCAATTTAACTCTAGAATTAAAGGATATACAACGAGAAACAACGTTTGACAACCTTTAAACAGTTTTAATAACTATCTCAAAAATTGTCGCTCTGATGCAAACAACTGATGAGTTATCTACTTAAATTTGATGAACAAAACGACTTACGTATTTTAAACATGCTAACCTTTAGCCCGGTAAGCAAATTAAAAAAAAAACGCAATATGTAGGCTACACGAGAACGGAGACGTCGAGTAACCAAAACAAATGCGTTAAACAAATTCGTACACGTTATTTATCTATTTAACTCTAGAATTAAAGGATATACAACGAGAAACAACGTTTGACAATCTTTAAACAGTTTTAATAACTATCTCAAAAATTAACGCTCTGATGCAAACAACTGATGAGTTATCTACTTAAATATGATGAACAAAACGACTTACGTATTTTAAACATGCTAACCTTTAGCCCGGTAAGCAAATTAAAAAAAAAAACGCAATATGTAGGCTACACGAGAACCGAGACGTCGAGTAACCAAAACAAATGCGTTAAACAAATTCGTACACGTTATTTATCAATTTAACTCTAGAATTAAGGATAAACAACGAGAAACAACGTTTGACAACCTTTAAACAGTTTTAATAACTATCTCAAAAATTATCGCTCTGATGCAAACAACTGATGAGTTATCTACTTAAATATGATGAACAAAACGACTTACGTATTTTAAACATGCTAACCTTTAGCCCGGTAAGCAAATTAAAAAAAAAAAACGCAATATGTGGGCTACACGAGAACGGAGACGTCGAGTAACCAAAACAAATGCGTTAAAACAAATTCGTACACGTTATTTATCAATTTAACTCTAGAATTAAAGGATATACAACGAGAAAAAACGTTTGACAACCTTTAAACAGTTTTAATAACTATCTCAAAAATTATCGCTCTGATGCAAACAACTGATGAATTATCTACTTAAATATGATGAACAAAAACGACTTACGTATTTTAAGCATGCTAACCTTTAGCCCGGTAAGCAAATTAAAAAAAAAACGCAATATGTAGGCTACACGAGAACGGAGACGTCGAGTAACCAAAACAAATGCGTTAAACAAATTCGTACACGTTATTTATCAATTTAACTCTAGAATTAAAGGATATACAACGAGAAACAACGTTTGACAACCTTTAAACATTTTAATAACTATCTCAAAAATTGTCGCTCTGATGCAAACAACTGATGAGTTATCTACTTAAATTTGTTGAACAAAACGACTTACGTATTTTAAGCATGCTAACCTTTAGCCCGGTAAGCAAATTAAAAAAAAAACGCAATATGTAGGCTACACGAGAACGGAGACGTCGAGTAACCAAAACAAATGCGTTAAACAAATTCGTACACGTTATTTATCAATTTAACTCTAGAATTAAAGGATATACAACGAGAAACAACGTTTGACAACCTTTAAACAGTTTTAATAACTATCTCAAAAATTGTCGCTCTGATGCAAACAACTGATGAGTTATCTACTTAAATTTGATGAACAAAACGACTTACGTATTTTAAACATGCTAACCTTTAGCCCGGTAAGCAAATTAAAAAAAAAACGCAATATGTAGGCCTACACGAGAACGGAGACGTCGAGTAACCAAAACAAATGCGTTAAACAAATTCGTACACGTTATTTATCAATTTAACTCTAGGATTAAAGGATATACAACGAGAAACAACGTTTGACAACCTTTAAACAATTTTAATAACTATCTCAAAAATTGTCGCTCTGATGCAAACAACTGATGAGTTATCTACTTAAATTTGTTGAACAAAACGACTTACGTATTTTAAGCATGCTAACCTTTAGCCCGGTAAGCAAATTAAAAAAAAACGCAATATGTAGGCTACACGAGAACGGAGACGTCGAGTAACCAAAACGAATGCGTTAAACAAATTCGTACACGTTATTTATCAATTTAACTCTAGAATTAAAGGATATACAACGAGAAACAACGTTTGACAACCTTTAAAACAGTTTTAATAACTATCTCAAAAATTGTCGCTCTGATGCAAACAACTGATGAGTTATCTACTTAAATATGATGAACAAAACGACTTACGTATTTTAAACATGCTAACCTTTAGCCCGGTAAGCAAATTAAAAAAAAAACGCAATATGTAGGCTACACGAGAACGGAGACGTCGAGTAACCAAAACAAATGCGTTAAACAAATTCGTACACGTTATTTATCAATTTAACTCTAGGATTAAAGGATATACAACGAGAAACAACGTTTGACAACCTTTAAACAGTTTTAATAACTATCTCAAAAATTGTCGCTCTGATGCAAACAACTGATGAGTTATCTACTTAAATTTGATGAACAAAACGACTTACGTATTTTAAACATGCTAACCTTTAGCCCGGTAAGCAAATTAAAAAAAAAACGCAATATGTAGGCTACACTAGAACGGAGACGTCGAGTAACCAAAACAAATGCGTTAAACAAATTCGTACACGTTATTTATCAATTTAACTCTAGAATTAAAGGATATACAACGAGAAACAACGTTTGACAACCTTTAAACAGTTTTAATAACTATCTCAAAAATTGGTCGCTCTGATGCAAACAACTGATGAGTTATCTACTTAAATATGATGAACAAAACGACTTACGTATTTTAAACATGCTAACCTTTAGCCCGGTAAGCAAATTAAAAAAAAAACGCAATATGTAGGCTACACGAGAACGGAGACGTCGAGTAACCAAAACAAATGCGTTAAACAAATTCGTACACGTTATTTATCAATTTAACTCTAGAATTAAAGGATATACAACGAGAAACAACGTTTGGACAACCTTTAAACAGTTTTAATAACTATCTCAAAAATTATCGCTCTGATGCAAACAACTGATGAGTTATCTACTTAAATTTGATGAACAAAACGACTTACGTATTTTAAACATGCTAACCTTTAGCCCGGTAAGCAAATTAAAAAAAAAACGCAATATGTAGGCTACACGAGAACGGAGACGTCGAGTAACCAAAACAAATGCGTTAAACAAATTCGTACACGTTATTTATCAATTTAACTCTAGAATTAAAGGATATACAACGAGAAACAACGTTTGACAACCTTTAAACAGTTTTAATAACTATCTCAAAAATTATCGCTCTGATGCAAACAACTGATGAGTTATCTACTTAAATTTGATGAACAAAACGACTTACGTATTTTAAACATGCTAACCTTTAGCCCGGTAAGCAAATTAAAAAAAAAAACGCAATATGTAGGCTACACGAGAACGGAGACGTCGAGTAACCAAAACAAATGCGTTAAACAAATTCGTACACGTTATTTATCAATTTAACTCTAGAATTAAAGGATATACAACGAGAAACAACGTTTGACAACCTTTAAACAGTTTTAATAACTATCTCAAAAATTGTCGCCCTGATGCAAACAACTGATGAGTTATCTACTTAAATTTGATGAACAAAACGACTTACGTATTTTAAACATGCTAACCTTTAGCCCGGTAAGCAAATTAAAAAAAAAACGCAATATGTAGGCTACACGAGAACGGAGACGTCGAGTAACCAAAACAAATGCGTTAAACAAATTCGTACACGTTATTTATCAATTTAACTCTAGAATTAAAGGATATACAACGAGAAACAACGTTTGACAACCTTTAAACAGTTTTAATAACTATCTCAAAAATTATCGCTCTGATGCAAACAACTGATGAGTTATCTACTTAAATTTGATGAACAAAACGACTTACGTATTTTAGACATGCTAACCTTTAGCCCGGTAAGCAAATTAAAAAAAAAAACGCAATATGTAGGCTACACGAGAACGGAGACGTCGAGTAACCAAAACAAATGCGTTAAACAAATTCTTACACGTTATTTATCAATTTAACTCTAGAATTAAAGGATATACAACGAGAAACAACGTTTGACAACCTTTAAACAGTTTTAATAACTATCTCAAAAATTATCGCTCTGATGCAAACAACTGATGAGTTATCTACTTAAATTTGATGAACAAAACGACTTACGTATTTTAAACATGCTAACCTTTAGCCCGGTAAGAAAATTAAAAAAAAAAACGCAATATGTAGGCTACACGTGAACGGAGACGTCGAGTAACCAAAACAGATGCGTTAAACAAATTCGTACACGTTATTTATCAATTTAACTCTAGAATTAAAGGATATACAACGAGAAACAACGTTTGACAACCTTTAAACAGTTTTAATTACTATCTCAAAAATTATCGCTCTGATGCAAACAACTGATGAGTTATCTACTTAAATTTGATGAACAAAACGACTTACGTATTTTAAACATGCTAACCTTTAGCCCGGTATCCAAATTAAAAAAAAAAACGCAATATGTAGGCTACACGAGAACGGAGACGTCGAAAACCAAAACAAATGCGTTAAACAAATTCGTACACGTTATTTATCAATTTAACTCTAGAATTAAAGGATATACAACGAGAAACAACGTTTGACAACCTTTAAACAGTTTTAATAACTATCTCAAAAATTATCGCTCTGATGCAAACAACTGATGAGTTATCTACTTAAATTTGATGAACAAAACGACTTACGTATTTTAAACATGCTAACCTTTAGCCCGGTAAGCAAATTAAAAAAAAACGCAATATGTAGGCTACACGAGAACGGAGACGTCGAGTAACCAAAACAAATGCGTTAAACAAATTCGTACACGTTATTTATCAATTTAACTCTAGAATTAAAGGATATACAACGAGAAACAACGTTTGACAACCTTTAAACAGTTTTAATAACTATCTCAAAAATTGTCGCTCTGATGCAAACAACTAATGAGTTATCTACTTAAATTTGATGAACAAAACGACTTACGTATTTTAAACATGCTAACCTTTAGCCCGGTAAGCAAATTAAAAAAAAACGCAATATGTAGGCTACACGAGAACGGAGACGTCGAGTAACCAAAACAAATGCGTTAAACAAATTCGTACACGTTATTTATCAATTTAACTCTAGAATTAAAGGATATACATCGAGAAACAACGTTTGACAACCTTTAAACAATTTTAATAACTATCTCAAAAATTATCGCTCTGATGCAAACAACTGATGAGTTATCTACTTAAATTTGATGATCAAAACGACTTACGTATTTTAAACATTCTAACCTTTAGCCCGGTAAGCAAATTAAAAAAAAACGCAATATGTAGGCTACACGAGAACGGAGACGTCGAGTAACCAAAACAAATGCGTTAAACAAATTCGTACACGTTATTTATCAATTTAACTCTAGAATTAAAGGATATACAACGAGAAACAACGTTTGACAACCTTTAAACAGTTTTAATAACTATCTAAAAAATTATCGCTCTGATGCAAACAACTGATGAGTTATCTACTTAAATTTGATGAACAAAACGACTTACGTATTTTAAACATGCTAACCTTTAGCCCGGTAAGCAAATTAAAAAAAAAAACGCAATATGTAGGCTACACGAGAACGGAGACGTCGAGTAACCAAAACAAATGCGTTAAACAAATTCGTACACGTTATTTATCAATTTAACTCTAGAATTAAAGGATATACAACGAGAAACAACGTTTGACAACCTTTAAACAGTTTTAATAACTATCTCAAAAATTATCGCTCTGATGCAAACAACTGATGAGTTATCTACTTAAATATGATGAACAAAACGACTTACGTATTCTAAACATGCTAACCTTTAGCCCGGTAAGCAAATTAAAAAAAAAAAACGCAATATGTAGGCTACACGAGAACGGAGACGTCGAGTAACCAAAACAAATGAATTAAACAAATTCGTACACGTTATTTATCAATTTAACTCTAGAATTAAAGGATATACAACGAGAAAAAACGTTTGACAACCTTTAAACAGTTTTAATAACTATCTAAAAAATTATCGTTCTGATGCAAACAACTGATGAGTTATCTACTTAAATTTGATGAACAAAACGACTTACGTATTTTAAACATGCTAACCTTTAGCCCGGTAAGCAAATTAAAAAAAAAACGCAATATGTAGGCTACACGAGAACGGAGACGTCGAGTAACCAAAACAAATGCGTTAAACAAATTCGTACACGTTATTTATCAATTTAACTCTAGAATTATAGGATATACAACGAGAAACAACGTTTGACAACCTTTAAACAGTTTTAATAACTATCTCAAAAATTGTCGCTCTGATGCAAACAACTGATGAGTTATCTACTCAAATTTGTTGAACAAAACGACTTACGTATTTTAAACATGCTAACCTTTAGCCCGGTAAGCAAATTAAAAAAAAACGCAATATGTAGGCTACACGAGAACGGAGACGTCGGGTAACCAAAACAAATGCGTTAAACAAATTCGTACACGTTATTTATCAATTTAACTCTAGAATTAAAGGATATACAACGAGAAACAACGTTTGACAACCTTTAAACAGTTTTAATAACTATCTCAAAAATTATCGCTCTGATGCAAACAACTGATGAGTTATCTACTTAAATTTGTTGAACAAAACGACTTACGTATTTTAAACATGCTAACCTTTAGCCCGGTAAGCAAATTAAAAAAAAAACGCAATATGTAGGCTACACGAGAACGGAGACGTCGAGTAACCAAAACAAATGCGTTAAACAAATTCGTACACGTTATTTATCAATTTAACTCTAGAATTAAAGGATATACAACGAGAAACAACGTTTGACAACCTTTAAACAGTTTTAATAACTATCTCAAAAATTGTCGCTCTGATGCAAACAACTGATGAGTTATCTACTTAAATTTGTTGAACAAAACGACTTACGTATTTTAAACATGCTAACCTTTAGCCCGGTAAGCAAATTAAAAAAAAAACGCAATATGTAGGCTACACGAGAACGGAGACGTCGAGTAACCAAAACAAATGCGTTAAACAAATTCGTACACGTTATTTATCAATTTAACTCTAGAATTAAAGGATATACAACGAGAAACAACGTTTGACAACCTTTAAACAGTTTTAATAACTATCTCAAAAATTATCACTCTGATGCAAACAACTGATGAGTTATCTACTTAAATTTGATGAACAAAACGACTTACGTATTTTAAGCATGCTAACCTTTAGCCCGGTAAGCAAATTAAAAAAAAACGCAATTTGTAGGCTACACGAGAACGGAGACGTCGAGTAACCAAAACAAATGCGTTAAACAAATTCGCACACGATATTTATCAATTTAACTCTAGAATTAAAGGATATACAACGAGAAACAACGTTTGACAACCTTTAAACAGTTTTAATAACTATCTCAAAAATTATCGCTCTGATGCAAACAACTGATGAGTTATCTACTTAAATTTGTTGAACAAAACGGCTTACGTATTTTAAACATGCTAACCTTTAGCCCGGTAAGCAAATTAAAAAAAAAACGCAATATGTAGGCTACACGAGAACGGAGACGTCGAGTAACCAAAAAAAATGCGTTAAACAAATTCGTACACGTTATTTATCAATTTAACTCTAGAATTAAAGGATATACAACGAGAAACAACGTTTGACAACCTTTAAACAGTTTTAATAACTATCTCAAAAATTATCGCTCTGATGCAAACAACTGATGAGTTATCTACTTAGATTTGATGAACAAAACGACTTACGTATTTTAAACATGCTAACCTTTAGCCCGGTAAGCAAATTAAAAAAAAAACGCAATATTCAGGCTACACGAGAACGGAGACGTCGAGTAACCAAAACAAATGCGTTAAACAAATTCGTACACGTTATTTATCAATTTAACTCTAGAATTAAAGGATATACAACGAGAAACAACGTTTGACAACCTTTAAACAGTTTTAATAACTATCTCAAAAATTATCGCTCTGATGCAAACAACTGATGAGTTATCTACTTAAATTTGTTGAACAAAACGACTTACGTATTTTAGACATGCTAACCTTTAGCCCGGTAAGCAAATTAAAAAAAAAACGCAATATGTAGGCTACACGAGAACGGAGACGTCGAGTAACCAAAACAAATGCGTTAAACAAATTCGTACACGTTATTTATCAATTTAACTCTAGAATTAAAGGATATAGAACGAGAAACAACGTTTGACAACCTTTAAACAGTTTTAATAACTATCTCAAAAATTATCGCTCTGATGCAAACAACTGATGAGTTATCTACTTAAATATGATGAACAAAACGACTTACGTATTTTAAACATACTAACCTTTAGCCCGGTAAGCACATTAAAAAAAAAACGCAATATGTAGGCTACACGAGAACGGAGACGTCGAGTAACCAAAACAAATGCGTTAAACAAACTCGTACACGTTATTTATCAATTTAACTCTAGAATTAAAGGATATACAACGAGAAACAACGTTTGACAACCTTTAAACAGTTTTAATAACTATCTCAAAAATTATCGCTCTGATGCAAACAACTGATGAGTTATCTACTTAAATTTGATGAACAAAACGACTTACGTATTTTAAACATGCTAACCTTTAGCCCGGTAAGCAAATTTAAAAAAAAACGCAATATGTAGGCTACACGAGAACGGAGACGTCGAGTAACCAAAACAAATGCGTTAAACAAATTCGTACACGTTATTTATCAATTTAACTCTAGAATTAAAGGATATACAACGAGAAACAACGTTTGACAACCTTTAAACAGTTTTAATAACTATCTCAAAAATTATCGCTCTGATGCAAACAACTGATGAGTTATCTACTTAAATATGATGAACAAAACGACTTACGTATTTTAAACATGCTAACCTTTAGCCCGGTAAGCAAATTAAAAAAAAAACGCAATATGTAGGCTACACGAGAACGGAGACGTCGAGTAACCAAAACAAATGCGTTAAACAAATTCGTACACGTTATTTATCAATTTAACTCTAGAATTAAAGGATATACAACGAGAAACAACGTTTGACAACCTTTAAACAGTTTTAATAACTATCTCAAAAATTATCGCTCTGATGCAAACAACTGATGAGTTATCTAATTAAATATGATGAACAAAACGACTTACGTATTTTAAACATGCTAACCTTTAGCCCGGTAAGCAAATTAAAAAAAAAACGCAATATGTAGGCTACACGAGAACGGAGACGTCGAGTAACCAAAACAAATGCGTTAAACAAATTCGTACACGTTATTTATCAATTTAACTCTATAATTAAAGGATATACAACGAGAAACAACGTTTGACAACCTTTAAACAGTTTTAATAACTATCTCAAAAATTGTCGCTCTGATGCAAACAACTGATGAGTTATCTACTTAAATTTGTTGAACAAAACGACTTACGTATTTTAAACATGCTAACCTTTAGCCCGGTAAGCAAATTAAAAAAAAAAACGCAATATGTAGGCTACACGAGAACGGAGACGTCGAGTAACCAAAACAAATGCGTTAAACAAATTCGTACACGTTATTTATCAATTTAACTCTAGAATTAAAGGATATACAACGAGAAACAACGTTTGACAACCTTTAAACAGTTTTAATAACTATCTCAAAAATTATCGCTCTGATGCAAACAACTGATGAGTTATCTACTTAAATTTGATGAACAAAACGACTTACGTATTTTAAACATGCTAACCTTTAGCCCGGTAAGCAAATTAAAAAAAAACGCAATATGTAGGCTACACGAGAACGGAGACGTCGAGTAACCAAAACAAATGCGTTAAACAAATTCGTACACGTTATTTATCAATTTAACTCTAGAATTAAAGGATATACAACGAGAAACAACGTTTGACAACCTTTAAACAGTTTTAATAACTATCTCAAAAATTATCGCTCTGATGCAAACAACTGATGAGTTATCTACTTAAATTTGATGAACAAAACGACTTACGTATTTTAAACATGCTAACCTTTAGCCCGGTAAGCAAATTAAAAAAAAAACGCAATATGTAGGCTACACGAGAACGGAGACGTCGAGTAACCAAAACAAATGCGTTAAACAAATTCGTACACGTTATTTATCAATTTAACTCTAGAATTAAAGGATATACAACGAGAAACAACGTTTGACAACCTTTAAACAGTTTTAATAACTATCTCAAAAATTATCGCTCTGATGCAAACAACTGATGAGTTATCTACTCAAATTTGTTGAACAAAACGACTTACGTATTTTAAACATGCTAACCTTTAGCCCGATAAGCAAATTAAAAAAAAAAACGCAATATGTAGGCTACACGAGAACGGAGACGTCGAGTAACCAAAACAAATGCGTTAAACAAATTCGTACACGTTATTTATCAATTTAACTCTAGAATTAAAGGATATACAACGAGAAACAACGTTTGACAACCTTTAAACAGTTTTAATAACTATCTCAAAAATTATCGCTCTGATGCAAACAACTGATGAGTTATCTACTTAAATTTGATGAACAAAACGACTTACGTATTTTAAACATGCTAACCTTTAGCCCGGTAAGCAAATTAAAAAAAAAAACGCAATATGTAGGCTACACGTATTAGTTTGTGATCAGTCCGGAGTAGAGTTGAGTATGATACTCAGAATATTAGCGGAACCGTTCAGGGAATATTTCTGGACTATTTCGGAATGATTTAAGACAGTTTCAGGATTCCAAAATATAAACCATTTCTTATTTGCCTTTTGTAAAATTGACATCTTAAAATTTTACTTTGAACTACTAAAGAAACAAAATGTACGATTTAGTTTACTTTCGTGTACTGCTTACTGTTACCCAGCAAACACAGTTTCTAACGTTAGAGAAATATTGTAATTTTACATTAGAATTATAATGTAGTTCTCTAATGCATTTCGGATTGAAAACTAGGTTAGAGAACTAGGTTAGAATTCGACTGCGAAACGTTTCGAATAACACTAGAAATGCGATGTTATGATTATTTGCTGTGTTTTTTTCTCATCTATATACGTTTACGCTTAAACTTTATATGGATTGCTAAATACGCATTATACTCAGATGTAACTGAAATATGTGTCTATGTTTCACCCTCTGCACTAATTCCATGTACCTATTCTATGCGCGTCTACTATTTATCAAAACGGATTCAGCTATATGTTATACACAGAAATGCAACAGAGGGATGTGTCTCCGCACAGACGGAGACGTCGAGTAACCAAAACAAATGCGTTAAACAAATTCGTACACGTTATTTATCAATTTAACTCTAGAATTAAAGGATATACAACGAGAAACAACGTTTGACAACCTTTAAACAGTTTTAATAACTATCTCAAAAATTGTCGCTCTGATGCAAACAACTGATGAGTTATCTACTCAAATTTGTTGAACAAAACGACTTACGTATTTTAAACATGCTAACATTTAGCCCGGTAAGCAAATTAAAAAAAAAAAAACGCAATATGTAGGCTACACGAGAACGGAGACGTCGAGTAACCAAAACAAATGCGTTAAACAAATTCGTACACGTTATTTATCAATTTAACTCTAGAATTAAAGGATATACAACGAGAAACAACGTTTGACAACCTTTAAACAGTTTTAATAACTATCTCAAAAATATCGCTCTGATGCAAACAACGATGAGTTATCTACTTAAATTTGTTGAACAAAACGACTTACGTATTTTAAACATGCTAACATTTAGCCCGATAAGCAAATTAAAAAAAAAAAAACGCAATATGTAGGCTACACGAGAACGGAGACGTCGAGTAACCAAAACAAATGCGTTAAACAAATTCGTACACGTTATTTATCAATTTAACTCTAGAATTAAAGGATATACAACGAGAAACAACGTTTGACAACCTTTAAACAGTTTTAATAACTATCTCAAAAATTGTCGCTCTGATGCAAACAACTGATGAGTTATCTACTCAAATTTGTTGAACAAAACGACTTACGTATTTTAAACATGCTAACATTTAGCCCGGTAAGCAAATTAAAAAAAAAAAAAACGCAATATGTAGGCTACACGAGAACGGAGACGTCGAGTAACCAAAACAAATGCGTTAAACAAATTCGTACACGTTATTTATCAATTTAACTCTAGAATTAAAGGATATACAACGAGAAACAACGTTTGACAACCTTTAAACAGTTTTAATAACTATCTCAAAAATTGTCGCTCTGATGCAAATAACTGATGAGTTATCTACTCAAATTTGTTGAACAAAACGACTTACGTATTTTAAACATGCTAACATTTAGCCCGGTAAGCAAATTAAAAAAAAAAAAAACGCAATATGTAGGCTACACGAGAACGGAGACGTCGAGTAACCAAAACAAATGCGTTAAACAAATTCGTACACGTTATTTATCAATTTAACTCTAGAATTAAAGGATATACAACGAGAAACAACGTTTGACAACCTTTAAACAGTTTTAATAACTATCTCAAAAATTGTCGCTCTGATGCAAACAACTGATGAGTTATCTACTCAAATTTGTTGAACAAAACGACTTACGTATTTTAAACATGCTAACATTTAGCCCGGTAAGCAAATTAAAAAAAAAAAACGCAATATGTAGGCTACACGAGAACGGAGACGTCGAGTAACCAAAACAAATGCGTTAAAGAAATTCGTACACGTTATTTATCAATTTAACTCTAGAATTAAAGGATATACAACGAGAAACAACGTTTGACAACCTTTAAACAGTTTTAATAACTATCTCAAAAATTGTCGCTCTGATGCAAACAACTGATGAGTTATCTACTTAAATTTGTTGAACAAAACGACTTACGTATTTTAAACATGCTAACCTTTAGCCCGGTAAGCAAATTAAAAAAAAAACGCAATATGTAGGCTACACGAGAACGGAGACGTCGAGTAACCAAAACAAATGCGTTAAACAAATTCGTACACATTATTTATCAATTTAACTCTAGAATTAAAGGATATACAACGAGAAACAACGTTTGACAACCTTTAAACAGTTTTAATAACTATCTCAAAAATTATCGCTCTGATGCAAACAACTGATGAGTTATCTACTTAAATTTGATGAACAAAACGACTTACGTATTTTAAGCATGCTAACCTTTAGCCCGGTAAGCAAATTAAAAAAAAAACGCAATATGTAGGCTACACGAGAACGGAGACGTCGAGTAACCAAAACAAATGCGTTAAACAAATTCGTACACGTTATTTATCAATTTAACTCTAGAATTAAAGGATATATAACGAGAAACAACGTTTGACAACCTTTAAACAGTTTTAATAACTATCTCAAAAATTATCGCTCTGATGCAAACAACTGATGAGTTATCTACTTAAATTTGTTGAACAAAACGACTTACGTATTTTAAACATGCTAACCTTTAGCCCGGTAAGCAAATTAAAAAAAAAACGCAATATGTAGGCTACACGAGAACGGAGACGTCGAGTAACCAAAACAAATGCGTTAAACAAATTCGTACACGTTATTTATCAATTTAACTCTAGAATTAAAGGATATACAACGAGAAACAACGTTTGACAACCTTTAAACAGTTTTAATAACTATCTCAAAAATTATCGCTCTGATGCAAACAACTGATGAGTTATCTACTTAAATATGATGAACAAAACTACTTACGTATTTTAAACATACTAACCTTTAGCCCGGTAAGCAAATTAAAAAAAAAAACGCAATATGTAGGCTACACGAGAACGGAGACGTCGAGTAACCAAAACAAATGCGCTAAACAAATTCGTACACGTTATTTATCAACTTAACTCTAGAATTAAAGGATATACAACGAGAAACAACGTTTGACAACCTTTAAACAGTTTTAATAACTATCTCAAAAATTATCGCTCTGATGCAAACAACTGATGAGTTATCTACTTAAATTTGATGAACAAAACGACTTACGTATTTTAAACATGCTAACCTTTAGCCCGGTAAGCAAATTTAAAAAAAAACGCAATATGTAGGCTACACGAGAACGGAGACGTCGAGTAACCAAAACAAATGCGTTAAACAAATTCGTACACGTTATTTATCAATTTAACTCTAGAATTAAAGGATATACAACGAGAAACAACGTTTGACAACCTTTAAACAGTTTTAATAACTATCTCAAAAATTATCGCTCTGATGCAAACAACTGATGAGTTATCTACTTAAATTTGATGAACAAAACGACTTACGTATTTTAAACATGCTAACCTTTAGCCCGGTAAGCAAATTAAAAAAAAAAACGCAATATGTAGGCTACACGTATTAGTTTGTGATCAGTCCGGAGTAGAGTTGAGTATGATACTCAGAATATTAGCGGAACCGTTCAGGGAATATTTCTGGACTATTTCGGAATGATTTAAGACGTTATTTATCAATTTAACTCTAGAATTAAAGGATATACAACGAGAAACAACGTTTGACAACCTTTAAACAGTTTTAATAACTATCTCAAAAATTGTCGCTCTGATGCAAACAACTGATGAGTTATCTACTCAAATTTGTTGAACAAAACGACTTACGTATTTTAAACATGCTAACATTTAGCCCGGTAAGCAAATTAAAAAAAAAAACGCAATATGTAGGCTACACGAGAACGGAGACGTCGAGTAACCAAAACAAATGCGTTAAACAAATTCGTACACGTTATTTATCAATTTAACTCTAGAATTAAAGGATATACAACGAGAAACAACGTTTGACAACCTTTAAACAGTTTTAATAACTATCTCAAAAATTATCGCTCTAATGCAAACAACTGATGAGTTATCTACTTAAATTTGTTGAACAAAACGACTTACGTATTTTAAACATGCTAACATTTAGCCCGATAAGCAAATTAAAAAAAAAAAAACGCAATATGTAGGCTACACGAGAACGGACACGTCGAGTAACCAAAACAAATACGTTAAACAAATTCGTACACGTTATTTATCAATTTAACTCTAGAATTAAAGGATATACAACGAGAAACAACGTTTGACAACCTTTAAACAGTTTTAATAACTATCTCAAAAATTGTCGCTCTGATGCAAACAACTGATGAGTTATCTACTTAAATTTGTTGAACAAAACGACTTACGTATTTTAAACATGCTAACCTTTATCCCGGTAAGCAAATTAAAAAAAAAACGCAATATGTAGGCTACACGAGAACGGAGACGTCGAGTAACCAAAACAAATGCGTTAAACAAATTCGTACACGTTATTTATCAATTTAACTCTAGAATTAAAGGATATACAACGAGAAACAACGTTTGACAACCTTTAAACAGTTTTAATAACTATCTCAAAAATTATCGCTCTGATGCAAACAACTGATGAGTTATCTACTTAAATTTGTTGAACAAAACGACTTACGTATTTTAAACATGCTAACCTTTAGCCCGGTAAGCAAATTAAAAAAAAAAACGCAATATGTAGGCTACACGAGAACGGAGACGTCGAGTAACCAAAACAAATGCGTTAAACAAATTCGTACACGTTATTTATCAATTTAACTCTAGAATTAAAGGATATACAACGAGAAACAACGTTTGACAACCTTTAAACAGTTTTAATAACTATCTCAAAAATTATCGCTCTGATGCAAACAACTGATGAGTTATCTACTTAAATATGATGAACAAAACTACTTACGTATTTTAAACATACTAACCTTTAGCCCGGTAAGCAAATTAAAAAAAAAAACGCAATATGTAGGCTACACGAGAACGGAGACGTCGAGTAACCAAAACAAATGCGCTAAACAAATTCGTACACGTTATTTATCAATTTAACTCTAGAATTAAAGGATATACAACGAGAAACAACGTTTGACAACCTTTAAACAGTTTTAATAACTATCTCAAAAATTATCGCTCTGATGCAAACAACTGATGAGTTATCTACTTAAATTTGATGAACAAAACGACTTACGTATTTTAAACATGCTAACCTTTAGCCCGGTAAGCAAATTTAAAAAAAAACGCAATATGTAGGCTACACGAGAACGGAGACGTCGAGTAACCAAAACAAATGCGTTAAACAAATTCGTACACGTTATTTATCAATTTAACTCTAGAATTAAAGGATATACAACGAGAAACAACGTTTGACAACCTTTAAACAGTTTTAATAACTATCTCAAAAATTATCGCTCTGATGCAAACAACTGATGAGTTATCTACTTAAATATGATGAACAAAACGACTTACGTATTTTAAACATGCAAACCTTTAGCCCGGTAAGCAAATTAAAAAAAAAACGCAATATGTAGGCTACACGAGAACGGAGACGTCGAATAACCAAAACAAATGCGTTAAACAAATTCGTACACGTTATTTATCAATTTAACTCTAGAATTAAAGGATATACAACGAGAAACAACGTTTGACAACCTTTAAACAGTTTTAATAACTTTCTCAAAAATTGTCGCTCTGATGCAAACAACTGATGAGTTATCTACTTAAATATGATGAACAAAACGACTTACGTATTTTAAACATGCTAACCTTTAGCCCGGTAAGCAAATTAAAAAAAAAAAACGCAATATGTAGGCTACACGAGAACGGGAGACGTCGAGTAACCAAAACAAATGCGTTAAACAAATTCGTACACGTTATTTATCAATTTAACTCTAGAATTAAAGGATATACAACGAGAAACAACGTTTGACAACCTTTAAACAGTTTTAATAACTATCTCAAAAATTATCGCTCTGATGCAAACAACTGATGAGTTATCTACTTAAATTTGATGAACAAAACGACTTACGTATTTTAAACATGCTAACCTTTAGCCCGGTAAGCAAATTAAAAAAAAAAACGCAATATGTAGGCTACACGAGAACGGAGACGTCGAGTAACCAAAACAAATGCGTTAAACAAATTCGTACACGTTATTTATCAATTTAACTCTAGAATTAAAGGATATACAACGAGAAACAACGTTTGACAACCTTTAAACAGTTTTAATTACTATCTCAAAAATTGTCGCTCTGATGCAAACAACTGATGAGTTATCTACTTAAATTTGTTGAACAAAACGACTTACGTATTTTAAACATGCTAACCTTTAGCCCCGTAAGCAAATTAAAAAAAAAACGCAATATGTAGGCTACACGAGAACGGAGACGTCGAGTAACCAAAACAAATGCGTTAAACAAATTCGTACACGTTATTTATCAATTTAACTCTAGAATTAAAGGATATACAACGAGAAACAACGTTTGACAACCTTTAAACAGTTTTAATAACTATCTCAAAAATTATCGCTCTGATGCAAACAACTGATGAGTTATCTACTTAAATTTGATGAACAAAACGACTTACGTATTTTAAACATGCTAACCTTTAGCCCGGTAAGCAAATTAAAAAAAAAACGCAATATGTAGGCTAAACGAGAACGAAGACGTCGAGTAACCAAAACAAATGCGTTAAACAAATTCGTACACGTTATTTATCAATTTAACTCTAGAATTAAAGGATATACAACGAGAAACAACGTTTGACAACCTTTAAACAGTTTTAATAACTATCTCAAAAATTATCGCTCTGATGCAAACAACTGATGAGTTATCTACTTAAATTTGATGAACAAAACGACTTACGTATTTTAAACATGCTAACCTTTAGCCCGGTAAGCAAATTAAAAAAAAAACGCAATATGTAGGCTACACGAGAACGGAGACGTCGAGTAACCAAAACAAATGCGTTAAACAAATTCGTACACGTTATTTATCAATTTAACTCTAGAATTAAAGGATATACAACGAGAAACAACGTTTGACAACCTTTAAACAGTTTTAATAACTATCTCAAAAATTATCGCTCTGATGCAAACAACTGATGAGTTATCTACTCAAATTTGTTGAACAAAACGAATTACATATTTTAAACATGCTAACCTTTAGCCCGGTAAGCAAATTAAAAAAAAACGCAATATGTAGGCTACACGAGAACGGAGACGTCGAGTAACCAAAACAAATGAGTTAAACAAATTCGTACACGTTATTTATCAATTTAACTCTAGAATTAAAGGATATACAACGAGAAACAACGTTTGACAACTTTTAAACAGTTTTAATAACTATCTCACAAATTATCGCTCTGATGCAAACAACTGATGAGTTATCTACTTAAATTTGATGAACAAAACGACTTACGTATTTTAAACATGCTAACCTTTAGCCCGGTAAGCAAATTAAAAAAAAAACGCAATATGTAGGCTACACGAGAACGGAGACGTCGAGTAACCAAAACAAATGCGTTAAACAAATTCGTACACGTTATTTATCAATTTAACTCTAGAATTAAAGGATATACAACGAGAAACAACGTTTGACAACCTTTAAACAGTTTTAATAACTATCTCAAAAATTATCGCTCTGATGCAAACAACTGATGAGTTATCTACTTAAATTTGATGAACAAAACGACTTACATTTTAAATATGCTAACCTTTAGCCCGGTAAGCAAATTAAAAAAAAACGCAATATGTAGGCTACACGAGAACGGAGACGTCGAGTAACCAAAACAAATGCGTTAAACAAATTCGTACACGTTATTTATCAATTTAACTCTAGAATTAAATGATATACAACGAGAAACAACGTTTGACAACCTTTAAACAGTTTTAATAACTATCTCAAAAATTATCGCTCTGATGCAAACAACTGATGAGTTATCTACTTAAATTTGATGAACAAAACGACTTACGTATTTTAAACATGCTAACCTTTAGCCCGGTAAGCAAATTAAAAAAAAAACGCAATATGTAGGCTACACGAGAACGGAGACGTCGAGTAACCAAAACAAATGCGTTAAACAAATTCGTACACGTTATTTATCAATTTAACTCTAGAATTAAAGGATATACAACGAGAAACAACGTTTGACAACCTTTAAACAGTTTTAATAACTATCTCAAAAATTATCGCTCTGATGCAAACAACTGATGAGTTATCTACTTAAATATGATGAACAAAACGACTTACGTATTTTAAACATGCTAACCTTTAGCCCGGTAAGCAAATTAAAAAAAAAACGCAATATGTAGGCTACACGAGAACGGAGACGTCGAGTAACCAAAACAAATGCGTTAAACAAATTCGTACACGTTATTTATCAATTTAACTCTAGAATTAAAGGATATACAACGAGAAACAACGTTTCACAACCTTTAAACAGTTTTAATAACTATCTCAAAAATTATCGCTCTGATGCAAACAACTGATGAGTTATCTACTTAAATTTGTTGAACAAAACGACTTACGTATTTTAAACATGCTAACCTTTAGCCCGGTAAGCAAATTAAAAAAAAAACGCAATATGTAGGCTACACGAGAACGGAGACGTCGAGTAACCAAAACAAATGCGTTAAACAAATTCGTACACGTTATTTATCAATTTAACTCTAGAATTAAAGGATATACAACGAGAAACAACGTTTGACAACCTTTAAACAGTTTTAATAACTATCTCAAAAATTATCGCTCTGATGCAAACAACTGATGAGTTATCTACTTAAATATGATGAACAAAACGACTTACGTATTTTAAACATGCTAACCTTTAGCCCGGTAAGCAAATTAAAAAAAAAACGCAATATGTAGGCTACACGAGAACGGAGACGTCGAGTAACCAAAACAAATGCGTTAAACAAATTCGTACACGTTATTTATCAATTTAACTCTAGAATTAAAGGATATACAACGAGAAACAACGTTTGACAACCTTTAAACAGTTTTAATAACTATCTCAAAAATTGTCGCTCTGATGCAAACAACTGATGAGTTATCTACTTAAATATGATGAACAAAACGACTTACGTATTTTAAACATGCTAACCTTTAGCCCGGTAAGCAAATTAAAAAAAAAACGCAATATGTAGGCTACACGAGAACGGAGACGTCGAGTAACCAAAACAAATGCGTTAAACAAATTCGTACACGTTATTTATCAATTTAACTCTAGAATTAAAGGATATACAAGGAGAAACAACGTTTGACAACCTTTAAACAGTTTTAATAACTATCTCAAAAATTGTCGCTCTGATGCAAACAACTGATGAGTTATCTACTTAAATTTGATGAACAAAACGACTTACGTATTTTAAACATGCTAACCTTTAGCCCGGTAAGCAAATTAAAAAAAAAACGCAATATGTAGGCTACACGAGAACGGAGACGTCGAGTAACCAAAACAAATGCGTTAAACAAATTCGTACACGTTATTTATCAATTTAACTCTAGAATTAAAGGATATACAACGAGAAACAACGTTTGACAACCTTTAAACAGTTTTAATAACTATCTCAAAAATTATCGCTCTGATGCAAACAACTGATGAGTTATCTACTTAAATATGATGAACAAAACGACTTACGTATTTTAAACATGCTAACCTTTAGCCCGGTAAGCAAATTAAAAAAAAAAACGCAATATGTAGGCTACACGAGAACGGAGACGTCGAGTAACCAAAACAAATGCGTTAAACAAATTCGTACACGTTATTTATCAATTTAACTCTAGAATTAAAGGATATACAACGAGAAACAACGTTTGACAACCTTTAAACAGTTTTAATAACTATCTCAAAAATTGTCGCTCTGATGCAAACAACTGATGAGTTATCTACTTAAATATGATGAACAAAACATCTTCTTAAATATGATGAATTAAACATGCTAACCTTTAGCCCGGTAAGCAAATTAAAAAAAAAACGCAATATGTAGGCTACACGAGAACGGAGACGTCGAGTAACCAAAACAAATGCGTTAAACAAATTCGTACACGTTATTTATCAATTTAACTCTAGAGTTAAAGGATATACAACGAGAAACAACGTTTGACAACCTTTAAACAGTTTTAATAACTATCTCAAAAATTATCGCTCTGATGCAAACAACTGATGAGTTATCTACTTAAATTTGATGAACAAAACGACTTACGTATTTTAAACATGCTAACCTTTAGCCCGGTAAGCAAATTAAGAAAAAAACGCAATATGTAGGCTACACGAGAACGGAGACGTCGAGTAACCAAAACAAATGCGTTAAACAAATTCGTACACGTTATTTATCAATTTAACTCTAGAATTAAAGGATATACAACGAGAAACAACGTTTGACAACCTTTAAACAGTTTTAATAACTATCTCAAAAATTGTCGCTCTGATGCAAACAACTGATGAGTTATCTACTTAAATTTGTTGAACAAAACGACTTACGTATTTTAAACATGCTAACCTTTAGCCCGGTAAGCAAATTAAAAAAAAAACGCAATATGTAGGCTACACGAGAACGGAGACGTCGAGTAACCAAAACAAATGCGTTAAACAAATTCGTACACGTTATTTATCAATTTAACTCTAGAATTAAAGGATATACAACGAGAAACAACGTTTGACAACCTTTAAACAGTTTTAATAACTATCTCAAAAATTATCGCTCTGATGCAAACAACTGATGAGTTATCTACTTAAATATGATGAACAAAACGACTTACGTATTTTAAACATGCTAACCTTTAGCCCGGTAAGCAAATTAAAAAAAAAACGCAATATGTGGGCTACACGAGAACGGAGACGTCGAGTAACCAAAACAAATGCGTTAAACAAATTCGTACACGTTATTTATCAATTTAACTCTAGAATTAAAGGATATACAACGAGAAACAACGTTTGACAACCTTTAAACAGTTTTAATAACTATCTCAAAAATTATCGCTCTGATGCAAACAACTGATGAGTTATCTACTTAAATATGATGAACAAAACGACTTACGTATTTTAAGCATGCTAACCTTTAGCCCGGTAAGCAAATTAAAAAAAAAACGCAATATGTAGGCTACACGAGAACGGAGACGTCGAGTAACCAAAACAAATACGTTAAACAAATTCGTACACGTTATTTATCAATTTAACTCTAGAATTAAAGGATATACAACGAGAAACAACGTTTGACAACCTTTAAACAGTTTTAATAACTATCTCAAAAATTATCGCTCTGATGCAAACAACTGATGAGTTATCTACTTAAATATGATGAACAAAACGACTTACGTATTTTAAACATGCTAACCTTTAGCCCGGTAAGCAAATTAAAAAAAAAAAAAACAAAATATGTAGGCTACACGAGAACGGAGACGTCGAGTAACCAAAACAAATGCGTTAAACAAATTCGTACACGTTATTTATCAATTTAACTCTAGAATTAAAGGATACACAACGAGAAACAACGTTTGACAACCTTTAAACAGTTTTAATAACTATCTCAAAAATTATCGCTCTGATGCAAACAACTGATGAGTTATCTGCTTAAATATGATGAACAAAACGACTTACGTATTTTAAACATGCTAACCTTTAGCCCGGTAAGCAAATTAAAAAAAAAACGCAATATGTAGGCTACACGAGAACGGAGACGTCGAGTAACCAAAACAAATGCGTTAAACAAATTCGTACACGTTATTTATCAATTTAACTCTAGAATTAAAGGATATACAACGAGAAACAACGTTTGACAACCTTTAAACAGTTTTAATAACTATCTCAAAAATTATCGCTCTGATGCAAACAACTGATGAGCTATCTACTTAAATTTGATGAACAAAACGACTTACGTATTTTAAGCATGCTAACCTTTAGCCCGGTAAGCAAATTAAAAAAAAAACGCAATATGTAGGCTACACGAGAACGGAGACGTCGAGTAACCAAAACAAATACGCTAAACAAATTCGTACACGTTATTTATCAATTTAACTCTAGAATTAAAGGATATACAACGAGAAACAACGTTTGACAACCTTTAAACAGTTTTAATAACTATCTCAAAAATTGTCGCTCTGATGCAAACAACTGATGAGTTATCTACTTAAATTTGTTGAACAAAACGACTTACTTATTTTAAACATGCTAACCTTTAGCCCGGTAAGCAAATTAAAAAAAAAACGCAATATGTAGGCTACACGAGAACGGAGACGTCGAGTAACCAAAACAAATGCTTTAAACAAATTCGTACACGTTATTTATCAATTTAACTCTAGAATTAAAGGATATACAACGAGAAACAACGTTTGACAACCTTTAAACAGTTTTAATAACTATCTCAAAAATTATCGCTCTGATGCAAACAACTGATGAGTTATCTACTTAAATATGATGAACAAAATGACTTACGTATTTTAAACATGCTAACCTTTAGCCCGGTAAGCAAATTAAAAAAAAAAACGCAATATGTAGGCTACACGAGAACGGAGACATCGAGTAACCAAAACAAATGCGTTAAACAAATTCGTACACGTTATTTATCAATTTAACTCTAGAATTAAAGGATATACAACGAGAAACAACGTTTGACAACCTTTAAACAGTTTTAATAACTATCTCAAAAATTATCGCTCTGATGCAAACAACTGATGAGTTATCTACTTAAATTTGATGAACAAAACGACTTACGTATTTTAAACATGCTAACCTTTAGCCCGGTAAGCAAATTAAAAAAAAAACGCAATATGTAGGCTACACGAGAACGGAGACGTCGAGTAACCAAAACAAATGCGTTAAACAAATTCGTACACGTTATTTATCAATTTAACTCTAGAATTAAAGGATATACAACGAGAAACAACGTTTGACAACCTTTAAACAGTTTTAATAACTATCTCAAAAATTGTCGGTCTGATGCAAACAACTGATGAGTTATCTACTCAAATTTGTTGAACAAAACGACTTACGTATTTTAAGCATGCTAACTTTTAGCCCGGTAAGCAAATTAAAAAAAAAACGCAATATGTAGGCTACACGAGAGCGGAGACGTCGAGTAACCAAAACAAATGCGTTAAACAAATTCGTACACGTTATTTATCAATTTAACTCTAGAATTAAAGGATATACAACGAGAAACAACGTTTGACAACCTTTAAACAGTTTTAATAACTATCTCAAAAATTATCGCTCTGATGCAAACAACTGATGAGTTATCTACTTAAATTTGATGAACAAAACAACTTACGTATTTTAAACATGCTAACCTTTAGCCCGGTAAGCAAATTAAAAAAAAAACGCAATATGTAGGCTACACGAGAACGGAGACGTCGAGTAACCAAAACAAATGCGTTAAACAAATTCGTACACGTTATTTATCAATTTAACACTAGAATTAAAGGATATACAACGAGAAACAACGTTTGACAACCTTTAAACAGTTTTAATAACTATCTCAAAAATTATCGCTCTGATGCAAACAACTGATGAGCTATCTACTTAAATATGATGAACAAAACGACTTACGTATTTTAAACATGCTAACCTTTAGCCCGGTAAGCAAATTTAAAAAAAAACGCAATATGTAGGCTACACGAGAACGGAGACGTCGAGTAACCAAAACAAATGCGTTAAAGAAATTCGTACACGTTATTTATCAATTTAACTCTAGAATTAAAGGATATACAACGAGAAACAACCTTTGACAACCTTTAAACAGTTTTAATAACTATCTCAAAAATTATAGCTCTGATGCAAACAACTGATGAGTTATCTACTTAAATTTGTTGAACAAAACGACTTACGTATTTTAAACATGCTAACCTTTAGCCCGGTAAGCAAATTAAAAAAAAAACGCAATATGTAGGCTACACGAGAACGGAGACGTCGAGTAACCAAAACAAATGCGTTAAACAAATTCGTACACGTTATTTATCAATTTAACTCTAGAATTAAAGGATATACAACGAGAAACAACGTTTGACAACCTTTAAACAGTTTTAATAACTATCTCAAAAATTATCGCTCTGATGCAAACAACTGATGAGTTATCTACTTAAATTTGATGAACAAAACGACTTACGTATTTTAAACATGCTAACCTTTAGCCCGGTAAGCAAATTAAAAAAAAAACGCAATATGTAGGCTACACGAGAACGGAGACGTCGAGTAACCAAAACAAATGCGTTAAACAAATTCGTACACGTTATTTATCAATTTAACTCTAGAATTAAAGGATATACAACGAGAAACAACGTTTGACAACCTTTAAACAGTTTTAATAACTATCTCAAAAATTATCGCTCTGATGCAAACAACTGATGAGTTATCTACTTAAATATGATGAACAAAACGACTTACGTATTTTAAACATGCTAACCTTTAGCCCGGTAAGCAAATTGAAAAAAAAAAACGCAATATGTAGGCTACACGAGAACGGAGACGTCGAGTAACCAAAACAAATGCGTTAAACAAATTCGTACACGTTATTTATCAATTTAACTCTAGAATTAAAGGATATACAACGAGAAACAACGTTTGACAACCTTTAAACAGTTTTAATAACTATCTCAAAAATTGTCGCTCTGATGCAAACAACTGATGAGTTATATACTTAAATTGGTTGAACAAAACGACTTACGTATTTTAAACATGCTAACCTTTAGCCCGGTAAGCAAATTAAAAAAAAAAACGCAATATGTAGGCTACACGAGAACGGATACGTCGAGTAACCAAAACAAATGCGTTAAACAAATTCGTACACGTTATTTATCAATTTAACTCTAGAATTAAAGGATATACAACGAGAAAAAACGTTTGACAACCTTTAAACAGTTTTAATAACTATCTCAAAAATTATCGCACTGATGCAAACAACTGATGAGTTATCTACTTAAATATGATGAACAAAACGACTTACGTATTTTAAACATGCTAACCTTTAGCCCGGTAAGCAAATTAAAAAAAACGCAATATGTAGGCTACACGAGAACGGATACGTCGAGTAACCAAAACAAATGCGTTAAACAAATTCGTACACGTTATTTATCAATTTAACTCTAGAATTAAAGGATATACAACGAGAAACAACGTTTGACAACCTTTAAACAGTTTTAATAACTATCTCAAAAATTATCGCTCTGATGCAAACAACTGATGAGTTATCTACTCAAATTTGTTGAACAAAACGACTTACGTATTTTAAACATGCTAACCTTTAGCCCGGTAAGCAAATTAAAAAAAAAACGCAATATTTAGGCTACACGAGAACGGAGACGTCGAGTAACCAAAACAAATGCGTTAAACAAATTCGTACACGTTATTTATCAATTTAACTCTAGAATTATAGGATATACAACGAGAAACAACGTTTGACAACCTTTAAACAGTTTTAATAACTATCTCAAAAATTATCGCTCTGATGCAAACAGCTGATGAGTTATCTACTTAAATTTGATGAACAAAACGACTTACGTATTTTAAGCATGCTAATCTTTAGCCCGGTAAGCAAATTAAAAAAAAACGCAATATGTAGGCTACACGAGAACGGAGACGTCGAGTAACCAAAACAAATGCGTTAAACAAATTCGTACACGTTATTTATCAATTTAACTCTAGAATTAAAGGATATACAACGAGAAATAACGTTTGACAACCTTTAAACAGTTTTAATAACTATCTCAAAAATTATCGCTCCGATGCAAACAACTGATGAGTTATCTACTTAAATATGATGAACAAAACGACTTACGTATTTTAAACATGCTAACCTTTAGCCCGGTAAGCAAATTAAAAAAAAAACGCAATATGTAGGCTACACGAGAACGGAGACGTCGAGTAACCAAAACAAATGCGTTAAACAAATTCGTACACGTTATTTATCAATTTAACTCTAGAATTAAAGGATATACAACGAGAAACAACGTTTGACAACCTTTAAACAGTTTTAATAACTATCTCAAAAATTATTGCTCCGATGCAAACAACTGATGAGTTATCTACTTATATATGATGAACAAAACGACTTACGTATTTTAAACATGCTAACCTTTAGCCCGGTAAGCAAATTAAAAAAAAAACGCAATATGTAGGCTACACGAGAACGGAGACGTCGAGTAACCAAAACAAATGCGTTAAACAAATTCGTACACGTTATTTATCAATTTAACTCTAGAATTATAGGATATACAACGAGAAACAACGTTTGACAACCTTTAAACAGTTTTAATAACTATCTCAAAAATTATCGCTCTGATGCAAACAGCTGATGAGTTATCTACTTAAATTTGATGAACAAAACGACTTACGTATTTTAAGCATGCTAACCTTTAGCCCGGTAAGCAAATTAAAAAAAAACGCAATATGTAGGCTACACGAGAACGGAGACGTCGAGTAACCAAAACAAATGCGTTAAACAAATTCGTACACGTTATTTATCAATTTAACTCTAGAATTAAAGGATATACAACGAGAAACAACGTTTGACAACCTTTAAACAGTTTTAATAACTATCTCAAAAATTATCGCTCTGATGCAAACAACTGATGAGTTATCTACTCAAATTTGTTGAACAAAACGACTTACGTATTTTAAACATGCTAACCTTTAGCCCGGTAAGCAAATTAAAAAAAAAACGCAATATTTAGGCTACACGAGAACGGAGACGTCGAGTAACCAAAACAAATGCGTTAAACAAATTCGTACATGTTATTTATCAATTTAACTCTAGAATTAAAGGATATACAACGAGAAACAACGTTTGACAACCTTTAAACAGTTTTAATAACTATCTCAAAAATTATCGCTCTGATGCAAACAACTGATGAGTTATCTACTTAAATTTGATGAACAAAACGACTTACGTATTTTAAGCATGCTAACCTTTAGCCCGGTAAGCAAATTAAAAAAAAACGCAATATGTAGGCTACAGGAGAACGGAGACGTCGAGTAACCAAAACAAATGCGTTAAACAAATTCGTACACGTTATTTATCAATTTAACTCTAGAATTAAAGGATATACAACGAGAAACAACGTTTGACAACCTTTAAACAGTTTTAATAACTATCTCAAAAATTATCGCTCTGATGCAAACAACTGATGAGTTATCTACTTAAATTTGATGAACAAAACGACTTACGTATTTTAAGCATGCTAACATTTAGCCCGGTAGGCAAATTAAAAAAAAACGCAATATGTAGGCTACACGAGAACGGAGACGTCGAGTAACCAAAACAAATGCGTTAAACAAATTCGTACACGTTATTTATCAATTTAACTCTAGAATTAAAGGATATACAACGAGAAACAACGTTTGACAACCTTTAAACAGTTTTAATAACTATCTCAAAAATTATCGCTCTGATGCAAACAACTGATGAGTTATCTACTTAAACTTGATGAACAAAACGACTTACGTATTTTAAGCATGCTAACCTTTAGCCCGGTAAGCAAATTAAAAAAAAAACGCAATATGTAGGCTACACGAGAACGGAGACGTCGAGTAACCAAAACAAATGCGCTAAACAAATTCGTACACGTTATTTATCAATTTAACTCTAGAATTAAAGGATATACAACGAGAAACAACGTTTGACAACCTTTAAACAGTTTTAATAACTATCTCAAAAATTATCGCTCTGATGCAAACAACTGATGAGTTATCTACTTAAATTTGATGAACAAAACGACTTACGTATTTTAAGCATGCTAACATTTAGCCCGGTAAGCAAATTAAAAAAAAACGCAATATGTAGGCTACACGAGAACGGAGACGTCGAGTAACCAAAACAAATGCGTTAAACAAATTCGTACACGTTATTTATCAATTTAACTCTAGAATTAAAGGATATACAACGAGAAACAACGTTTGACAACCTTTAAACAGTTTTAATAACTATCTCAAAAATTGTCGCTCTGATGCAAACAACTGATGAGTTATCTACTTAAATTTGTTGAACAAAACGACTTACGTATTTTAAACATGCTAACGTTTAGTCCGGTAAGCAAATTAAAAAAAAAAACGAAATATGTAGGCTACACGAGAACGGAGACGTCGAGTAACCAAAACAAATGCGTTAAACAAATTCGTACACGTTATTTATCAATTTAACTCTAGAATTAAAGGATATACAACGAGAAACAACGTTTGACAACCTTTAAACAGTTTTAATAACTATCTCAAAAATTATCGCTCTGATGCAAACAACTGATGAGTTATCTACTTAAATTTGATGAACAAAACGACTTACGTATTTTAAGCATGCTAACCTTTAGCCCGGTAAGCAAATTAAAAAAAAAACGCAATATGTAGGCTACACGAGAACGGAGACGTCGAGTAACCAAAACAAATGCGTTAAACAAATTCGTACACGTTATTTATCAATTTAACTCTAGAATTAAAGGATATACAACGAGAAACAACGTTTGACAACCTTTAAACAGTTTTAATAACTATCTCAAAAATTATCGCTCTGATGCAAACAACTGATGAGTTATCTACTTAAATTTGTTGAACAAAACGACTTACGTATTTTAAACATGCTAACCTTTAGCCCGGTAAGCAAATTAAAAAAAAAAACGCAATATGTAGGCTACACGAGAACGTAGACGTCGAGTAACCAAAACAAATGCGTTAAACAAATTCGTACACGTTATTTATCAATTTAACTCTAGAATTAAAGGATATACAACGAGAAACAACGTTTGACAACCTCTAAACAGTTTTAATAACTATCTCAAAAATTGTCGCTCTGATGCAAACAACTGATGAGTTATCTACTTAAATTTGATGAACAAAACGACTTACTTATTTTAAACATGCTAACCTTTAGCACGGTAGGCAAATTAAAAAAAAAACCCAATATGTAGGCTACACGAGAACGGAGACGTCGAGTAACCAAAACAAATGCATTAAACAAATTCGTACACGTTATTTATCAATTTAACTCTAGAATTAAAGGATATACAACGAGAAACAACGTTTGACAACCTTTAAACAGTTTTAATAACTATCTCAAAAATTATCGCTCTGATGCAAACAACTGATGAGTTATCTACTTAAATATGATGAACAAAACGACTTACGTATTTTAAACATGCTAACCTTTAGCCCGGTAAGCAAATTAAAAAAAAACGCAATATGTGGGCTACACGAGAACGGAGACGTCGAGTAACCAAAACAAATGCGTTAAACAAATTCGTACACGTTATTTATCAATTTAACTCTAGAATTAAAGGATATACAACGAGAAACAACGTTTGACAACCTTTAAACAGTTTTAATAACTATCTCAAAAATTATCCCTCTGATGCAAACAACTGATGAGTTATCTACTTAAATATGATGAACAAAACGACTTACGTATTTTAAACATGCTAACCTTTAGCCCGGTAAGCAAATTAAAAAAAAAACGCAATATGTGGGCTACACGAGAACGGAGACGTCGAGTAACCAAAACAAATGCGTTAAACAAATTCGTACACGTTATTTATCAATTTAACTCTAGAATTAAAGGATATACAACGAGAAACAACGTTTGACAACCTTTAAACAGTTTTAATAACTATCTCAAAAATTATCGCTCTGATGCAAACAACTGATGAGTTATCTACTTAAATATGATGAACAAAACGACTTACGTATTTTAAGCATGCTAACCTTTAGCCCGGTAAGCAAATTAAAAAAAAAAACGCAATATGTAGGCTACACGAGAACGGAGACGTCGAGTAACCAAAACAAATGCGTTAAACAAATTCGTACACGTTATTTATCAATTTAACTCTAGAATTAAAGGATATACAACGAGAAACAACGTTTGACAACCTTTAAACAGTTTTAATAACTATCTCAAAAATTGTCGCTCTGATGCAAACAATTGCTGAGTTATCTACTCAAATTTTTTGAACAAAACGACTTACGTATTTTAAACATGCTAACTTTTAGCCCGGTAAGCAAATTAAAAAAAAAACGCAATATGTAGGCTACACGAGAACGGAGACGTCGAGTAACCAAAACAAATGCGTTAAACAAATTCGTACACGCTATTTATCTATTTAACTCTAGAATAAAGGATATACAACGAGAAACAACGTTTGACAACCTTTAAACAGTTTTAATAACTATCTCAAAAATTATCGCTCTGATGCAAAAAACTGATGAGTTATCTACTTAAATTTGATGAACAAAACGACTTACGTATTTTAAGCATGCTAACCTTTAGCCCGGTAAGCAAATTAAAAAAAAAACGCAATATGTAGGCTACACGAGAACGGAGACGTCGAGTAACCAAAACAAATGCGTTAAACAAATTCGTACACGTTATTTATCAATTTAACTCTAGAATTAAAGGATATACAACGAGAAACAACGTTTGACAACCTTTAAACAGTTTTAATAACTATCTCAAAAATTATCGCTCTGATGCAAACAACTGATGAGTTATCTACTTAAATATGATGAACAAAACGACTTACGTATTTTAAACATGCTAACCTTTAGCCCGGTAAGCAAATTAAAAAAAAAAACGCAATATGTGGGCTACACGAGAACGGAGACGTCGAGTAACCAAAACAAATGCGTTAAACAAATTCGTACACGTTATTTATCAATTTAACTCTAGAATTAAAGGATATACAACGAGAAACAACGTTTGACAACCTTTAAACAGTTTTAATAACTATCTCAAAAATTGTCGCTCTGATGCAAACAACTGCTGAGTTATCTACTCAAATTTGTTGAACAAAACGACTTTAAGATGTCCATTTTGGACATCCAAAAAATTTATGCTGTGCACACCCACACACACGCACACACTTACTTTTTGTTCTCAGTTCCTTTTTAAATAAAATGTTGGTTCTTTTAGTTTTGTTAAGTTTAAGTGTTTTTATTAAAATGTTGTTTTTCTCCTACACGCGTTTAGTCTTTTAGTAGTACACTTAGTTTATAATTTCTACTTTTATTTCTCAGATTTTAATTTCTACTCTTATTTTTCACGTACAATTTTCTTCGCGTGTTTAACTGTTGCTCGCTGTCTAAAAACTGTCTCTTCATCTATATGTATATCCACGCTGCGTTGCCACTGCTGAGTGCAATTGGCATTGCTGTTCAGCCACAGCTGACGGCGATGCCACTTGCACGCAGGGGTGCATTTTGTTACGTAAAGCGTGTAACGCAGTGCGGTTATACCACCCTTCCTTAGAAAAAGAAGAATCTGACAAGTTGATCAGATTTGTCATATTCTTCTTGTTCTCTGACTTTCAAATTGTTTTGGTTGAATGAATGTATGATATTAGGGTGTTCCTCCCCTTTTTTCTCATTCGTTCAATCAGAACAATTTTTTCCTTTCACATATGGAATTTAGTTAATATTAATTTAATTACTTACATGTAATTTGTTTTCTAATTTCTATTGCACTAAATTATTGTATTATATATTTATTACAAATAGTGCGTGCATATTAATTTTTGATTTTATTTACATGCAAATTAAAAAAATTTTTTTTTTTTGTTTTTGTATATTAATATTAATATAAATTTTAATTTGATATTTCATGCTTTAATAACAAAGTACTGAAAATTTAAAATTAATTACAAACTAGTTTGTAAATTTATATGAGAAAAAATTCAGTTAACCTTATTGATTCGGTTTTTGTGAACGGTTTTTTCCTTTTTATTTACTTCATCAAAAACCGTAACATTAACTCCATCAATTTTTGTGACTATATATGGTCCTTGGTAAATGCTTTCATGCTTATTTCTAGGTTCTTTTTGTATTACTACCTTATCGTTTATATTAATAGCTAACGGACGCGCCCTCTTATCATAAAGATCCTTATTTTTAATTTTATGTTTATTAATTAAATCTTTTGCTAATTTATGCGTTTTTTGTAGTCTATATTTTACTTCTTTTGCATAACTTTCAACATTGTAAATTGGATCGATTTGTTCCTTTTGAACTTCATTTGGTAAGGTAACATTTCTACCGAATACTAATTCGTATGGAGTGAATCCATTATCAAAAACTGTACTAGGAGTTGTATTATGCAAAAATGTAAAATATTTCAAATAAACGTCCCATTCGGGGAAGTTATCATTTAAAAAAGCTCGTAAATATTCATTAAATACCCGATGATTTCTTTCAATTGTACCTAGGGTTTCATGATGGTAAGCTGTAGAAAAATTATGTTCGATTTTTAGGAGTTTGGTTAATTCAGAGAAAATTTCGTTTTTATATTCGGTTCCTAAATCGGTTTTAATTGATTTCATTATGCCATAAATGAGGATGAAGCTTTCAAAAATGGCTGTTGCAATTGTTTTTGCTGTCTTATCAGGGACTGATATGGTAACAAGGTATTTGCTAAAGTCGCACATAATGGTAACCGCGAACCTATTCCCATTATTCGACTCAGGCAAAGGTCCTATTGTATCTACAACTACGATATCGAAAGGTTTGCAGGGTGTTGGTGTAAGCACTAAATTTTCTTTGGTTTTTGGCTTGACTTTATTCAAAAGGCATTTTTTGCAATTTTTGACGTATTTGACAATGTCACGGGTCATACCTTTCCAATAATATTTCGTACGTATTTTTGCGTAAAGCTTTTTATTTCCGCAGTGACCTCCTGATATCGGGTCATTGTGGTAAATTTCCATTAATTTAAGTTTTTTGTCGTTGTTTGTAACTGTTTCAACAGGTTCTATTAATAGTATTTTTAAATTTTTTAAAATTGAATTTCCTGTATTTTTAAAATTTGAAATAGAAAAATATTTAAATATTTGATCATCTTTTTGCCATTCTGCTTTCTTAATGTTGTGTTTACCAGCTTCTTTTTCAAGCTTCAAAAGTAATTCATCTAATTGCATTATTTTGTTAGTACACACAATATTAAGTAACTCGAGTTTTTTGTGTTTTAAATGCGCATATATTTTTAAATTGATTTTATCATTATCGTTGTCATGACATATTTGGCTTTTTATCCTATGGATTTTCTTGGAAAAATTATATGAAAATTTGTCGAATATCTGTAATTTGACATTTTCTTCGTTTACGTCTTCAGCCGATTGTTGTAATTGTTCGTGACGTTTCGTCATAGACCTCGTCTGTACCGCTAAAATTTGATTATTGGACTTTTTAAGTTCTTGGATTGAAATTCGCGATAATGCGTCTGTACCTACGTTAGATTTTCCTTTAATATATTCAATGGTAAAATTATATTCGGACAATTCCAAACGGATTCTGGAAAGTTTCGACGACGGATCTTTCATATTAAACAGATAAACTAGTGGACGATGATCTGATTTAACTTTGAAGTGAGTGCCATAAATATATGCACGAAATTGCTTTATTGCAAAATATATTGCCAAAAGTTCTAATTCTATTATTGCTTTATTTTGTTCTGATTTGCTAAAGGATTTTGAAGCAAAACAAATTGGCAAGTCGTTACCATTATGATTTTGACTCAGTATCGCACCACACCCTAACTTTGAAGCATCAACCGTAATTAAAAATTCTTTGGTGAAATCTGGATATTGTAAAAGTTTTGGAGAAATCAGACTTTTTCTTAGTTTTTCGAAAGCTAATTCACATGCCGTATCCCAATTAAATTCAACCTTCTTTCTACTCAAACGATTCAGTGGAGCTGCTAAAGAAGCGAAATTTGGAATAAATCTCCTATAATAATTTGCAAATGCAACGAATCTTCGGACAGCATCTTTATCGCGTGGCTTAGGATACGTTTTAATTGCTTCAATTTTTGAATCGTCTGGTAGCAAACCATTTGCTGAGCATTTATGCCCTTTAAGATGCCCTAAGAAAGTTACTTCAGGTCTAAGAAAATTACACTTTTTTGGGTTAAGTCGCAGGTTGAACTTCCTACAGGTTTCGAAAACTTTTTTTAGATTATTGAGATGATGTGCTTCGCTACATCCAATTACTATTATATCGTCTACATACATAAAGGCTTGGTTGGGTGAAATACCAGAAAATGCAATTGACATCATTCTTGAAAATGAATTTGGAGCTACGTTTAGACCAAATGGTAAAACCTTCCATCGAAAAGCTCCGCGGTCAGTACTAAAAGATGTTATGTCTCTTGAATCTTTGTGAAGTGGGATTTGGTGAAAACCCGAAAAAAGATCTAATGTAGAAAAGAATTTCGCACGGCCAAGGTTATCTAAAATATCGTCTACACGTGCCAAAGGAAATTTATCGGCAATTAACTTTTTATTTACAGCCCTAAAGTCAACGCACATTCTATACGATTTTTGGCCATTTAGGTCTTTTTTCGGTACCAAAATCAAGGGACTATTATAATTCGAACAACTATTTTCAATCAGATCGTTTTCCAATAATTTATTAACTTGTTTATTGATTTCTTCACGTTGAGAATACGGTAGGCGGTAATTTTTAATGTATACTGGCGTCGTATCGTTTAGTCTTAGTTTTTGTTCATAAAAATTGTTGATTGTCATCTTATCATTGTCTAGCGCAAAAATATCGGAATATTGTAAACATAAGTTAATAAGTTTGTTTTCAGCATAATTAGGTATTTGTTTTTCTAAAATGCTTTTAAGTTCTTTAATACGACTATCTTGTTTTACTGGGATATTGATTTTATAAACGTGATAATTAGAAAGTTTTTCGGTTTGAATGTTGTGGTTGTTTACGTATTTTACGCTATTTGTGGTGTTTATTACTTTAATGATCGGATTACTAGTATCAACTATACATTTCGCTGTGAAAACACCGTCGGAAATCTCTTGAGAATCCACGAAAAGTGGTTCTGAGTCTTTTTTTAAAGCGAAAATTCTATAAACTTCGCAACGAGGTGGAATAACAAATGTATCGCTTTCCATTCCGTGATGGATGGGAAGTGCGATCTTTTCATTGCCTATCCAGAAGGAAATGCAATTTGTTGCATAGCTGATATCGCATTTATTTGTTTTTAGGAAATCCTTACCAAGTATTCCATCTGATGGAATGTTGAAATCATTGTCTACCACATGCAACGTATGTTTGATATAAAAATTTGAAAAGTGTAAGTTAGTTGTAAAAGTACCTAATGTAGAAACTGTATCTGTAGTTACTCCAGTAATATTAATTGTATCATTGTTATTAATTGACAAATTTGTATTAAGAGAGGAAATTTTAATTAACGAAATGTCGGCTTGTGTATCGACTAGAAATGTACAAAATTTGTTAGAGCCAGTAATATTTAATTGTATAAAATCGGAATAGTTTAAGTTAAGACAATAAACGTTTTTTGAAGAAAAATTGTAAGCTGAATCAGTTAGTAATTTGTCTCGTCCTCCCTCAGTGTTCGCTCCTGAGGGGCTTCCCTGTTTAAAGCCCGAACGTTTGCATTTCTAGCTCTATTATTGGAAGTGTTAGAACCGCTATTATTGCTAGTACGACTATTGTTGCCATTATTATTATTGTTAGGCTGATTCCGATTTCCGCCGCTGGAACGGAAATTTTGCCTTTGATTGCCGCGATTGGAGTTGTTGCCATAGTTAGTGTTACTAAAGGATGGTCTATTTTGTCTATAATTGTTAAAGTTACGATTTTGATTTTGGAAATTTCGACCTCGGTTATTACTTTGAAAATTTCTAAAATTGTTATTGTTCCGCGCTCTAAATGCCAAAACTTGACGTTCTTTTATTTCATTTGATTGCTCTACAATCAGTTTGGCTACTACGTCCTTGGAATCAGAAAAATTGGTTGAAGCAAGGATTGATTTTACTAAACTGGTTTTTGCGTTCAATCGGCAAACGTTAACTGTTTGCTCGATGGCCATTTCACGGGCTTTGGTCTGAGTAATCCCTTCGATAATGAGCGAACGCTCTAAAGCATCAGACAATTCCTCAACGCGTTTTGCAAAATCGGTGTAATTATTATTATTAACTTGCAAAGCTGCGAATTTTCCGGCCACAACTTTGGAGTTGTCGGGTTTTATACGGTTACGTAGTGCTATTTTTATATCGTTAACTGAAAGTACTTGAGTTGGTATCGCTTCTCGAGCTTTACCATCGAGTTTGGATTTAATATATGAAATACAAATGCTAGTTAAATTTTCGTCGACAAATTGTTCGATTAACTCAATTTTAGTAATGAAAGATTCGAGACCTAGGGGCTCACCGCTATAATTTTCACGCATAATACCAGCACATATGCCGATAAACGTTCTTTTTTCTTCAGGAGTCGCCATATTTGTATCGGAATTAGGAGGATTTGAAATATTTGTTTCGGGCAATTCCTCAAATCCGTGAAATTCTCCGGACAAAGAAAGTCTAACAACAAGGTTTTTGATTGTATTGGGCGAATATGTGGCTGAGCCTTCGGAAACTGGGCTTTTAAAATTGAGATTTTCGGAATCGGAACTTTCGGAATTAAAATTTTTGGAATTGGAATCTGAATTTTTGGAATTTTCGGAATTTTCGGAATCTGAGTTTTGTTCTGAAATTCTAGGAACCACTTTTTGATTTCTAAGGAACATATGTAGTAGGAAGCAAAGGAAGAAATATTTAAATTGATTAAAGTCGAATTTGTAGAAATTGCTTACGAAAATTTAACGGAAGTTGAAATTGAATTGAATGTTGATGGAATATTGAAAGAATTATTCGGTAATTTAATTAGAGACTGAATATTTAATGATAAATTGAATGTATATTGAAGTAATTTAATTTAAATTGCTTTTAAAGGAAAATATTTTAATTTGATAAAAGGACTTGGCTGTTGATAACGGACGCACCGCTTTATTAAAAAGATCTCAATGTGTTTGTGTAATAACGGACGCACCGTTTTTATTAAAATTGTATGGTTTTATTTTTATAGATACGGGCGCACCGCGTCTTTTCAAAATTTGTATTACGAATATCCTCGGACGCACCGGGATTAAAAAAATTTACATTGGTTGTTTACGGGACCACCGTTTACGCAAAAAAAATCTTTTTGGTTAATTACGGAACCACCGTTTTATGCAAAAAAAATATTTTTCATGTTATTTTTTCTCTTTGATGGAGCCCACTGTAGGGCAGAGTGGGACTAAAATTAGAAAAAAAGCGTTTGTTGTGTTTTGGCAATTGTTTTAAGAATCAAACGTTGAAGCAATGCAATTATGGAAAAAAAATTTTTTTCCTGTTTTTGTCCGACCCTGTCCCACAGTGCCTACCTATAATCCTACACATATAAAAATATGTATGAATATAATACAAGAAAAATTTGTTTGTACTAAGTATTGTGAGTAATTTAATTTGATTAATTTAATTTTTATTTGTATTTTGTAATGAGTTTGCAAAAATAATATTTGAAAATTTAAGAGAAAAAGATATGAGTATAATATAAAATATGTTACATTTTAATGAGTATGAAGAATTAGTGTCAAAAATGAAAATGTGAATATAATATGAAATGTGTTTTTAGAAAATTGAAAAATATTAAATATTAGGAAAATTGAAAATATTAAGCTTATTTTTTAATAATGTATAATTTTTGCACACCATACCCGTTACTGCTTGGATAGATTTACCGCTTGCTGTACTTGTTGTTCTCCTGCCGGCTTTGAGTTCTGCTACTGCTGATGCTGCTGCATTTAGATGGCGTCCCTTATTTTTTCCGCTATTCGGGTCGTACGGTGGTTTGCCGTTATTGATGTGGCGTGGCTAGTGCCGTTTGTTTTTTCACCAAGAATTTGGTACAGTTTTACTGAAATTTAGTTTTTGTTGTTTTAACTGTAAATGTTAAATTATGTATTATTTCTGCTGCCGTTTAGTTTTTCTATTATTAATAAAACAATTTCTTATTATTTTCGTTTTTTTTTTTTTTTTTTTAATTAGTTTTTGTATTATGTTCTTTACATGTCTTTTAAATTATGATAATTTTCCACTAGCCACTGCCATCCACCTTTCCTTGCTAATTTTAATAATTTTTCGTTTTTGATTTAAATGTTCGTATTTTTTTGTAATTTTTTTGATTTTGTATTTTTTTTGTAGAGATTTTAGTTAAATGTTTTGTAATTTTTTTTTGTAATGATTTTTCAAATTTTTGTATTTTTGTAATTTTTAAAGTTTTTGAAAGAACATTTTTTGTGTAGTTTGTAGGATTTAAAGATTTTTTTTGTGATAATTTTTCTGAGTTTTATAATTTTTTTGTAATGGTTTTTAAATTTTGTAATTTTTTTGTAATTTTGTTTATAGTTTTCAAAGGAACTTTTTTTTTGTAGGGTTTTTGCATTTTTATATTTTTTTTGTAGGGTTTTTATAAGTTTTGTATTTTTTTTTTTGGATTTTTATTTGGTTTTATGATTTTTTTGTAGATTTTTTTTTGGATTTTTATTTGTAACTTTTTCTTTCGTATATGTGTAATATTTTATATATGTATATATGTAATATTTGTTGTAATTTTTTTTTTTTTTGTGGTTTTGTAAATTAAATTTTAATTCAGGAGAAAAAATTTTTTGTAATATTGATAATTTAATTCATTTTTGATAAATATTTTTTTGGGATTTTAATTTTTTAGGTTTTTTTCTTTTTTATTTTTCGTGCCTCTTTGCCACTATGGCCGCAATGCCGAGGCCCGGCGTCACGGTCGCCATTTAAGATGTCCATTTTGGACATCCAAAAAATTTATGCTGTGCACACCCACACACACGCACACACTTACTTTTTGTTCTCAGTTCCTTTTTAAATAAAATGTTGGTTCTTTTAGTTTTGTTAAGTTTAAGTGTTTTTATTAAAATGTTGTTTTTCTCCTACACGCGTTTAGTCTTTTAGTAGTACACTTAGTTTATAATTTCTACTTTTATTTCTCAGATTTTAATTTCTACTCTTATTTTTCACGTACAATTTTCTTCGCGTGTTTAACTGTTGCTCGCTGTCTAAAAACTGTCTCTTCATCTATATGTATATCCACGCTGCGTTGCCACTGCTGAGTGCAATTGGCATTGCTGTTCAGCCACAGCTGACGGCGATGCCACTTGCACGCAGGGGTGCATTTTGTTACGTAAAGCGTGTAACGCAGTGCGGTTATACGACTTACGTATTTTAAACATGCTAACCTTTAGCCCGGTAAGCGAATTAAAAAAAAAAACGCAATATGTAGGCTACACGAGAACGGAGACGTCGAGTAACCAAAACAAATGCGTTAAACAAATTCGTATACGCTATTTATCAATTTAACTCTAGAATAAAGGATATACAACGAGAAACAACGTTTGACAACCTTTAAACAGTTTTAAAAACTATCTCAAAAATTATCGCTCTGATGCAAACAACTGATGAGTTATCTACTTAAATTTGATGAACAAAACGACTTACGTATTTTAAGCATGCTAACCTTTAGCCCGGTAAGCAAATTAAAAAAAAAACGCAATATGTAGGCTACGCGAGAACGGAGACGTCGAGTAACCAAAACAAATGCGTTAAACAAATTCGTACACGTTATTTATCAATTTAACTCTAGAATTAAAGGATATACAACGAGAAACAACGTTTGACAACCTTTAAAGAGTTTTAATAACTATCTCAAAAATTATCGCTCTGATGCAAACAACTGATGAGTTATCTACTTAAATATGATGAACAAAACGACTTACGTATTTTAAACATGCTAACCTTTAGCCCGGTAAGCAAATTAAAAAAAAAACGCAATATGTAGGCTACACGAGAACGCAGACGTCGAGTAACCAAAACAAATGCGTTAAACAAATTCGTACACGTTATTTATCAATTTAACTCTAGAATTAAAGGATATACAACGAGAAACAACGTTTGACAACCTTTAAACAGTTTTAATAACTATCTCAAAAATTATCGCTCTGATGCAAACAACTGATGAGTTATCTACTTAAATATGATGAACAAAACGACTTACGTATTTTAAACATGCTAACCTTTAGCCCGGTAAGCAAATTAAAAGAAAAACGCAATATGTAGGCTACACGAGAACGGAGACGTCGAGTAACCAAAACAAATGCGTTAAACAAATTCGTACACGTTATTTATCAATTTAACTCTAGAATTAAAGGATATACAACGAGAAACAACGTTTGACAACCTTTAAACAGTTTTAATAACTATCTCAAAAATTATCGCTCTGATGCAAACAACTGATGAGTTATCTACTTAAATTTGATGAACAAAACGACTTACGTATTTTAAACATGCTAACCTTTAGCCCGGTAAGCAAATTAAAAAAAAAAACGCAATATGTAGGCTACACGAGAACGGAGACGTCGAGTAACCAAAACAAATGCGTTAAACAAATTCGTACACGTTATTTATCAATTTAACTCTAGAATTAAAGGATATACAACGAGAAACAACGTTTGACAACCTTTAAACAGTTTTAAAAACTATCTCAAAAATTGTCGCTCTGATGCAAACAACTGATGAGTTATCTACTTAAATTTGATGAACAAAACGACTTACGTATTTTAAACATGCTAACCTTTAGCCCGGTAAGCAAATTAAAAAAAAAACGCAATATGTAGGCTACACGAGAACAGAGACGTCGAGTAACCAAAACAAATGCGTTAAACAAATTCGTACACGTTATTTATCAATTTAACTCTAGAATTAAAGGATATACAACGAGAAACAACGTTTGACAACCTTTAAACAGTTTTAATAACTATCTCAACAATTGTCGCTCTGATGCAAACAACTGATGAGTTATCTACTTAAATTTGATGAACAAAACGACTTACGTATTTTAAACATGCTAACCTTTAGCCCGGTAAGCAAATTAAAAAAAAAACGCAATATGTAGGCTACACGAGAACGGAGACGTCGAGTAACCAAAACAAATGCGTTAAACAAATTCGTACACGTTATTTATCAATTTAACTCTAGAATTAAAGGATATACAACGAGAAACAACGTTTGACAACCTTTAAACAGTTTTAATAACTATCTCAAAAATTGTCGCTCTGATGCAAACAACTGATGAGTTATCTACTTAAATTTGATGAACAAAACGACTTACGTATTTTAAACATGCTAACCTTTAGCCCGGTAAGCAAATTAAAAAAAAAAAAACGCAATATGTAGGCTACACGAGATCGGAGACGTCGAGTAACCAAAACAAATGCGTTAAACAAATTCGTACACGTTATTTATCAATTTAACTCTAGAATTAAAGGATATACAACGAGAAACAACGTTTGACAACCTTTAAACAGTTTTAATAACTATCTCAAAAATTATCGCTCTGATGCAAACAACTGATGAGTTATCTACTTAAATATGATGAACAAAACGACTTACGTATTTTAAACATGCTAACCTTTAGCCCGGTAAGCAAATTAAAAAAAAAACGCAATATGTAGGCTACACGAGAACGGAGACGTCGAGTAACCAAAAAAAATGCGTTAAACAAATTCGTACACGTTATTTATCAATTTAACTCTAGAATTAAAGGATATACAACGAGAAACAACGTTTGACAACCTTTAAACAGTTTTAATAACTATCTCAAAAATTATCGCTCTGATGCAAACAACTGATGAGTTATCTACTTAAATTTGATGAACAAAACGACTTACGTATTTTAAACATGCTAACCTTTAGCCCGGTAAGCAAATTAAAAAAAAACGCAATATGTAGGCTACGCGAGAACGGAGACGTCGAGTAACCAAAACAAATGCGTTAAACAAATTCGTACACGTTATTTATCAATTTAACTCTAGAATTAAAGGATATACAACGAGAAACAACGTTTGACAACCTTTAAACAGTTTTAATAACTATCTCAAAAATTATCGCTCTGATGCAAACAACTGATGAGTTATCTACTTAAATATGATGAACAAAACGACTTACGTATTTTAAACATGCTAACCTTTAGCCCGGTAAGCAAATTAAAAAAAAAAACGCAATATGTAGGCTACACGAGAACGGAGACGTCGAGTAACCAAAACAAATGCGTTAAACAAATTCGTACACGTTATTTATCAATTTAACTCTAGAATTAAAGGATATACAACGAGAAACAACGTTTGATAACCTTTAAACAGTTTTAATAACTATCTCAAAAATTATCGCTCTGATGCAAACAACTGATGAGTTATCTACTTAAATTTGTTGAACAAAACGACTTACGTATTTTAAGCATGCTAACCTTTAGCCCGGTAAGCAAATTAAAAAAAAACGCAATATGTAGGCTACACGAGAACGGAGACGTCGAGTAACCAAAACAAATGCGTTAAACAAATTCGTACACGTTATTTATCAATTTAACTCTAGAATTAAAGGATATACAACGAGAGACAACGTTTGACAACCTTTAAACAGTTTTAATAACTATCTTAAAAATTATCGCTCTGATGCAAACAACTGATGAGTTATCTACTTAAATATGATGAACAAAACGACTTACGTATTTTAAACATGCTAACCTTTAGCCCGGTAAGCAAATTAAAAAAAAAAAACGCAATATGTGGGCTACACGAGAACGGAGACGTTGAGTAACCAAAACAACTGCGTTAAACAAATTCGTACACGTTATTTATCAATTTAACTCTAGAATTAAAGGATATACAACGAGAAACAACGTTTGACAACCTTTAAACAGTTTTAATAACTATCTCAAAAATTATCGCTCTGATGCAAACAACTGATGAGTTATCTACTTAAATATGATGAACAAAACGACTTACGTATTTTAAGCATGCTAACCTTTAGCCCGGTAAGCAAATTAAAAAAAAAACGCAATATGTAGGCTACACGAGAACGGAGACGTCGAGTAACCAAAACAAATGCGTTAAACAAATTCGTACACGTTATTTATCAATTTAACTCTAGAATTAAAGGATATACAACGAGAAACAACGTTTGACAACCTTTAAACAGTTTTAATAACTATCTCAAAAATTGTCGCTCTGATGCAAACAATTGCTGAGTTATCTACTCAAATTTGTTGAACAAAACGACTTACGTATTTTAAACATGCTAACCTTTAGCCCGGTAAGCAAATTAAAAAAAAAACGCAATATGTAGGCTACACGAGAACGGAGACGTCGAGTAACCAAAACAAATGCGTTAAACAAATTCGTACACGCTATTTATCAATTTAACTCTAGAATAAAGGATATACAACGAGAAACAACGTTTGACAACCTTTAAACAGTTTTAATAACTATCTCAAAAATTATCGCTCTGATGCAAACAACTGATGAGTTATCTACTTAAATTTGATGAACAAAACGACTTACGTATTTTAAGCATGCTAACCTTTAGCCCGGTAAGCAAATTAAAAAAAAAACGCAATATGTAAGCTACACGAGAACGGAGACGTCGAGTAACCAAAACAAATGCGTTAAACAAATTCGTACACGTTATTTATCAATTTAACTCTAGAATTAAAGGATATACAACGAGAAACAACGTTTGACAACCTTTAAACAGTTTTAATAACTATCTCAAAAATTATCGCTCTGATGCAAACAACTGATGAGTTATCTACTTAAATATGATGAACAAAACGACTTACGTATTTTAAACATGCTAACCTTTAGCCCGGTAAGCAAACTAAAAAAAAAAACGCAATATGTAGGCTACACGAGAACGGAGACGTCGAGTAACCAAAACAAATGCGTTAAACAAATTCGTACACGTTATTTATCAATTTAACTCTAGAATTAAAGGATATACAACGAGAAACAACGTTTGACAACCTTTAAACAGTTTTAATAACTATCTCAAAAATTATCGCTCTGATGCAAACAACTGATGAGTTATCTACTTAAATATGATGAACAAAATGACTTACGTATTTTAAACATGCTAACCTTTAGCCCGGTAAGCAAATTAAAAAAAAAAACGCAATATGTGGGCTACACGAGAACGGAGACGTCGAGTAACCAAAACAAATGCGTTAAACAAATTCGTACACGTTATTTATCAATTTAACTCTAGAATTAAAGGATATACAACGAGAAACAACGTTTGACAACCTTTAAACAGTTTTAATAACTATCTCAAAAATTGTCGCTCTGATGCAAACAACTGCTGAGTTATCTACTCAAATTTGTTGAACAAAACGACTTACGTATTTTAAATATGCTAACCTTTAGCCCGGTAAGCAAATTAAAAAAAAAAACGCAATATGTAGGCTACACGAGAACGGAGACGTCGAGTAACCAAAACAAATGCGTTAAACAAATTCGTACACGCTATTTATCAATTTAACTCTAGAATAAAGGATATACAACGAGAAACAACGTTTGACAACCTTTAAACAGTTTTAATAACTATCTCAAAAATTATCGCTCTGATGCAAACAACTGATGAGTTATCTACTTAAATTTGATGAACAAAACGACTTACGTATTTTAAGCATGCTAACCTTTAGCCCGGTAAGCAAATTAAAAAAAAAACGCAATATGTAGGCTACACGAGAACGGAGACGTCGAGTAACCAAAACAAATGCGTTAAACAAATTCGTACACGTTATTTATCAATTTAACTCTAGAATTAAAGGATATACAACGAGAAACAACGTTTGACAACCTTTAAACAGTTTTAATAACTATCTCAAAAATTATCGCTCTGATGCAAACAACTGATGAGTTATCTACTTAAATATGATGAACAAAACGACTTACGTATTTTAAACATGCTAACCTTTAGCCCGGTAAGCAAATTAAAAAAAAAAACGCAATATGTAGGCTACACGAGAACGGAGACGTCGAGTAACCAAAACAAATGCGTTAAACAAATTCGTACACGTTATTTATCAATTTAACTCTAGAATTAAAGGATATACAACGAGAAACAACGTTTGACAACCTTTAAACAGTTTTAATAACTATCTCAAAAATTATCGCTCTGATGCAAACAACTGATGAGTTATCTACTTAAATATGATGAACAAAACGACTTACGTATTTTAAACATGCTAACCTTTAGCCCGATAAGCAAATTAAAAGAAAAACGCAATATGTAGGCTACACGAGAACGGAGACGTCGAGTAACCAAAACAAATGCGTTAAACAAATTCGTACACGTTATTTATCAATTTAACTCTAGAATTAAAGGATATACAACGAGAAACAACGTTTGACAACCTTTAAACAGTTTTAATAACTATCTCAAAAATTATCGCTCTGATGCAAACAACTAATGAGTTATCTACTTAAATTTGATGAACAAAACGATTTACATATTTTAAACATGCTAACCTTTAGCCCGGTAAGCAAATTAAAAAAAAACGCAATATGTAGGCTACACGAGAACGGAGACGTCGAGTAACCAAAACAAATGCGTTAAACAAATTCGTACACGTTATTTATCAATTTAACTCTAGAATTAAAGGATATACAACGAGAAACAACGTTTGACAACCTTTAAACAGTTTTAATAACTATCTCAAAAATTATCGCTCTGATGCAAACAACTGATGAGTTATCTACTTAAATTTGATGAACAAAACGACTTACGTATTTTAAACATGCTAACCTTTAGCCCGGTAAGCAAATTAAAAAAAAAAAACGCAATATGTAGGCTACACGAGAACGGAGACGTCGAGTAACCAAAACAAATGCGTTAAACAAATTCGTACACGTTATTTATCAATTTAACTCTAGAATTAAAGGATATACAACGAGAAACAACGTTTGACAACCTTTAAACAGTTTTAAATAACTATCTCAAAAATTATCGCTCTGATGCAAACAACTGATGAGTTATCTACTTAAATTTGATGAACAAAACGGCTTACGTATTTTAAACATGCTAACCTTTAGCCCGGTAAGCAAATTAAAAAAAAAAACGCAATATGTAGGCTACACGAGAACGGAGACGTCGAGTAATCAAAACAAATGCGTTAAACAAATTCGTACACGTAATTTGTCAATTTAACTCTAGAATTAAAGGATATACAACGAGAAACAACGTTTGACAACCTTTAAACAGTTTTAATATCTATCTCAAAAATTATCGCTCTGATGCAAACAACTGATGAGTTATCTACTTAAATTTGATGAACAAAACGACTTACGTATTTTAAACATGCTAACCTTTAGCCCGGTAAGCAAATTAAAAAAAAAACGCAATATGTAGGCTACACGAGAACGGAGACGTCGAGTAACCAAAACAAATGCGTTAAACAAATTCGTACACGTTATTTATCAATTTAACTCTAGAATTAAAGGATATACAACGAGAAACAACGTTTGACAACCTTTAAACAGTTTTAATAAATATCTCAAAAATTGTCGCTCTGATGCAAACAACTGATGAGTTATCTACTTAAATTTGATGAACAAAACGACTTACGTATTTTAAACATGCTAATCTTTAGCCCGGTAAGCAAATTAAAAAAAAAAACGCAATATGTAGGCTACACGAGAACCGCCGAGTAACCAAAACAAATGCGTTAAACAAATTCGTACACGTTATTTATCAATTTAACTCTAGAATTAAAGGATATACAACGAGAAACAACGTTTGACAACCTTTAAACAGTTTTAATAACTATCTCAAAAATTATCGCTCTGATGCAAACAACTGATGAGTTATCTACTTAAATATGATGAACAAAACGACTTACGTATTTTAAACATGCTAACCTTTAGCCCGATAAGCAAATTAAAAGAAAAACGCAATATGTAGGCTACACGAGAACGGAGACGTCGAGTAACCAAAACAAATGCGTTAAACAAATTCGTACACGTTATTTATCAATTTAACTCTAGAATTAAAGGATATACAACGAGAAACAACGTTTGACAACCTTTAAACAGTTTTAATAACTATCTCAAAAATTATCGCTCTGATGCAAACAACTAATGAGTTATCTACTTAAATTTGATGAACAAAACGATTTACATATTTTAAACATGCTAACCTTTAGCCCGGTAAGCAAATTAAAAAAAAAACGCAATATGTAGGCTACACGAGAACGGAGACGTCGAGTAACCAAAACAAATGCGTTAAACAAATTCGTACACGTTATTTATCAATTTAACTCTAGAATTAAAGGATATACAACGAGAAACAACGTTTGACAACCTTTAAACAGTTTTAATAACTATCTCAAAAATTTTCGCTCTGATGCAAACAACTGATGAGTTATCTACTTAAATTTGATGAACAAAACGACTTACGTATTTTAAACATGCTAACCTTTAGCCCGGTAAGCAAATTAAAAAAAAACGCAATATGTAGGCTACACGAGAACGGAGACGTCGAGTAACCAAAACAAATGCGTTAAACAAATTCGTACACGTTATTTATCAATTTAACTCTAGAATTAAAGGATATACAACGAGAAACAACGTTTGACAACCTTTAAACAGTTTTAATAACTATCTCAAAAATTATCGCTCTGATGCAAACAACTGATGAGTTATCTACTTAAATTTGATGAACAAAACGGCTTACGTATTTTAAACATGCTAACCTTTAGCCCGGTAAGCAAATTAAAAAAAAAACGCAATATGTAGGCTACACGAGAACGGAGACGTCGAGTAATCAAAACAAATGCGTTAAACAAATTCGTACACGTTATTTATCAATTTAACTCTAGAATTAAAGGATATACAACGAGAAACAACGTTTGACAACCTTTAAACAGTTTTAATATCTATCTCAAAAATTATCGCTCTGATGCAAACAACTGATGAGTTATCTACTTAAATTTGATGAACAAAACGACTTACGTATTTTAAACATGCTAACCTTTAGCCCGGTAAGCAAATTAAAAAAAAAACGCAATATGTAGGCTACACGAGAACGGAGACGTCGAGTAACCAAAACAAATGCGTTAAACAAATTCGTACACGTTATTTATCAATTTAACTCTAGAATTAAAGGATATACAACGAGAAACAACGTTTGACAACCTTTAAACAGTTTTAATAAATATCTCAAAAATTGTCGCTCTGATGCAAACAACTGATGAGTTATCTACTTAAATTTGATGAACAAAACGACTTACGTATTTTAAACATGCTAATCTTTAGCCCGGTAAGCAAATTAAAAAAAAAAACGCAATTTGTAGGCTACACGAGAACAGAGACGTCGAGTAACCAAAACAAATGCGTTAAACAAATTCGTACACGTTATTTATCAATTTAACTCTAGAATTAAAGGATATACAACTAGAAACAACGTTTGACAACCTTTAAACAGTTTTAATAACTATCTCAACAATTGTCGCTCTGATGCAAACAACTGATGAGTTATCTACTTAAATTTGATGAACAAAACGACTTACGTATTTTAAACATGCTAACCTTTAGCCCGGTAAGCAAATTAAAAAAAAAACGCAATATGTAGGCTACACGAGAACGGAGACGTCGAGTAACCAAAACAAATGCGTTAAACAAATTCGTACACGTTATTTATCAATTTAACTCTAGAATTAAAGGATATACAACGAGAAACAACGTTTGACAACCTTTAAATAGTTTTAATAACTATCTCAAAAATTGTCGCTCTGATGCAAACAACTGATGAGTTATCTACTTAAATTTGATGAACAAAACGACTTACGTATTTTAAACATGCTAACCTTTAGCCCGGTAAGCAAATTAAAAAAAAAAACGCAATATGTAGGCTACACGAGAACGGAGACATCGAGTAACCAAAACAAATGCGTTAAACAAATTCGTACACGTTATTTATCAATTTAACTCTAGAATTAAAGGATATACAACGAGAAACAACGTTTGACAACCTTTAAACAGTTTTAATAACTATCTCAAAAATTATCGCTCTGATGCAAACAACTGATGAGTTATCTACTTAAATATGATGAACAAAACGACTTACGTATTTTAAACATGCTAACCTTTAGCCCGGTAAGCAAATTAAAAAAAAACGCAATATGTAGGCTACACGAGAACGGAGACGTCGAGTAACCAAAACAAATGCGTTAAACAAATTCGTACACGTTATTTATCAATTTAACTCTAGAATTAAAGGATATACAACGAGAAACAACGTTTGACAACCTTTAAACAGTTTTAATAACTATCTCAAAAATTATCGCTCTGATGCAAACAACTGATGAGTTATCTACTTAAATTTGATGAACAAAACGACTTACGTATTTTAAACATGCTAACCTTTAGCCCGGCAAGCAAATTAAAAAAAAAACGCAATATGTAGGCTACACGAGAACGGAGACGTCGAGTAACCAAAACAAATGCGTTAAACAAATTCGTACACGTTATTTATCAATTTAACTCTAGAATTAAAGGATATACAACGAGAAACAACGTTGACAACCTTTAAACAGTTTTAATAACTATCTCAAAAATTATCGCTCTGATGCAAACAACTGATGAGTTATCTACTTAAATATGATGAACAAAACGACTTACGTATTTTAAACATGCTAACCTTTAGCCCGGTAAGCAAATTAAAAAAAAAAACGCAATATGTAGGCTACACGAGAACGGAGACGTCGAGTAACCAAAACAAATGCGTTAAACAAATTCGTACACGTTATTTATCAATTTAACTCTAGAATTAAAGGATATACAACGAGAAACAACGTTTGACAACCTTTAAACAGTTTTAATAACTATCTCAAAAATTATCGCTCTGATGCAAACAACTGATGAGTTATCTACTTAAATTTGTTGAACAAAACGACTTACGTATTTTAAGCATGCTAACCTTTAGCCCGGTAAGCAAATTAAAAAAAAAACGCAATATGTAGGCTACACGAGAACGGAGACGTCGAGTAACCAAAACAAATGCGTTAAACAAATTCGTACACGTTATTTATCAATTTAACTCTAGAATTAAAGGATATACAACGAGAGACAACGTTTGACAACCTTTAAACAGTTTTAATAACTATCTCAAAAATTATCGCTCTGATGCAAACAACTGATGAGTTATCTACTTAAATATGATGAACAAAACGACTTACGTATTTTAAACATGCTAACCTTTAGCCCGGTAAGCAAATTAAAAAAAAAACGCAATATGTAGGCTACACGAGAACGGAGACGTCGAGTAACGAAAACAAATGCGTTAAACAAATTCGTACACGTTATTTATCAATTTAACTCTAGAATTAAAGGATATACAATAAGAAACAACGTTTGACAACCTTTAAACAGTTTTAATAACTATCTCAAAAATTATCGCTCTGATGCAAACAACTGATGAGTTATCTACTTAAATTTGATGAACAAAGCGACTTACGTATTTTAAACATGCTAACCTTTAGCCCAGTAAGCAAATTAAAAAAAAAACGCAATATGTAGGCTACACGAGAACGGAGACGTCGAGTAACCAAAACAAATGCGTTAAACAAATTCGTACACGTTATTTATCAATTTAACTCTAGAATTAAAGGATATACAACGAGAAACAACGTTTGACAACCTTTAAACAGTTTTAATAACTATCTCAAAAATTATCGCTCTGATGCAAACAACTGATGAGTTATCTACTTAAATTTGTTGAACAAAACGACTTACGTATTTTAAACATGCTAACCTTTAGCCCTGTAAGCAAATTAAAAAAAAAAACGCAATATGTAGGCTACACGAGAACGGAGACGTCGAGTAACCAAAACAAATGCGTTAAACAAATTCGTACACGTTATTTATCAATTTAACTCTAGAATTAAAGGATATACAACGAGAAACAACGTTTGACAACCTTTAAACAGTTTTAATAACTATCTCAAAAATTATCGCTCTGATGCAAACAACTGATGAGTTATCTACTTAAATATGATGAACAAAACGACTTACGTATTTTAAACATGCTATCCTTTAGCCCGGTAAGCAAATTAAAAAAAAAACGCAATATGTAGGCTACACGAGAACGGAGACGTCGAGTAACCAAAACAAATGCGTTAAACAAATTCGTACACGTTATTTATCAATTTAACTCTAGAATTAAAGGATATACAACGAGAAACAACGTTTGACAACCTTTAAACAGTTTTAATAACTATCTCAAAAATTATCGCTCTGATGCAAACAACTGATGAGTTATGTACTTAAATTTGATGAACAAAACGACTTACGTATTTTAAACATGCTAACCTTTAGCCCGGTAAGCAAATTAAAAAAAAAAACGCAATATGTAGGCTACACGAGAACGGAGACGTTGAGTAACCAAAACAAATGCGTTAAACAAATTCGTACACGTTATTTATCAATTTAACTATAGAATTAAAGGATATACAACGAGAAACAACGTTTGACAACCTTTAAACAGTTTTAATAACTATCTCAAAAATTGTCGCTCTGATGCAAACAACTGATGAGTTATCTACTTAAATTTGATGAACAAAACGACTTACGTATTTTAAACATGCTAACATTTAGCCCGGTAAGTAAATTAAAAAAAAAAACGCAATATGTAGGCTACACGAGAACGGAGACGTCGAGTAACCAAAACAAATGCGTTAAACAAATTCGTACAAGTTATTTATCAATTTAACTCTAGAATTAAAGGATATACAACGAGAAACAACGTTTGACAACCTTTAAACAGTTTTAATAACTATCTCATAAATTATCGCTCTGATGCAAACAACTGATGAGTTATCTACTCAAATTTGATGAACAAAAGGACTTACGTATTTTAAACATGCTAACCTTTAGCCCGGTAAGCAAATTAAAAAAAAAACGCAATATGTAGGCTACACGAGAACGGAGACGTCGAGTAACCAAAACAAATGCTTTAAACAAATTCGTACACGTTATTTATCAATTTAACTCTAGAACTAAAGGATATACAACGAGAAACAACGTTTGACAACCTTTAAACAGTTTTAATAACTATCTCAAAAATTATCGCTCTGATGCAAACAACTGATGAGTTATCTACTTAAATATGATGAACAAAACGACTTACGTATTTTAAACATGCTAACCTTTAACCCGGTAAGCAAATTAAAAAAAAAACGCAATATGTAGGCTACACGAGAACGGAGACGTCGAGTAACCAAAACAAATGCGTTAAACAAATTCGTACACGTTATTTATCAATTTAACTCTAGAATTAAAGGATATACAACGAGAAACAACGTTTGACAACCTTTAAACAGTTTTAATAACTATCTGAAAAATTATCGCTCTGATGCAAACAACTGATGAGTTATCTACTCAAATTTGATGAACAAAAGGACTTACGTATTTTAAACATGCTAACCTTTAGCCCGGTAAGCAAATTAAAAAAAAAAAACGCAATATGTAGGCTACACGAGAACGGAGACGTCGAGTAACCAAAACAAATGCGTTAAACAAATTCGTACACGTTATTTATCTATTTAACTCTAGAATTAAAGGATATACAACGAGAAACAACGTTTGACAACCTTTAAACAGTTTTAATAACTATCTCATAAATTATCGCTCTGATGCAAACAACTGATGAGTTATCTACTTAAATATGATGAACAAAACGACTTACGTATTTTAAACATGCTAACCTTTAGCCCGGTAAGCAAATAAAAAAAAAAAACGCAATATGTAGGCTACACGAGAACGGAGACGTCGAGTAACCAAAACAAATGCGTTTAACAAATTCGTACACGTTATTTATCAATTTAACTCTAGAATTAAAGGATATACAACGAGAAACAACGTTTGACAACCTTTAAACAGTTTTAATAACTATCTCAAAAATTATCGCTCTGATGCAAACAACTGATGAGTTATCTACTCAAATTTGATGAACAAAACGACTTACGTATTTTAAACATGCTAAACTTTAGCCCGGTAAGCAAATTAAAAAAAAAACGCAATATGTAGGCTACACGAGAACGGAGACGTCGAGTAACCAAAACAAATGCGTTAAACAAATTCGTACACGTTATTTATCAATTTAACTCTAGAATTAAAGGATATACAACGAGAAACAACGTTTGACAACCTTTAAACAGTTTTAATAACTATCTCAAAAATTGTCGCTCTGATGCAAACAACTGATGAGTTATCTACTCACATTTGTTGAAAAAAACGACTTACGTATTCTAAACATGCTAACCTTTAGCCCGGTAAGAAAATTAAAAAAAAAACGCAATATGTAGGCTACACGAGAACGGAGACGTCGAGTAACCAAAACAAATGCGTTAAACAAATTCGTACACGTTATTTATCAATTTAACTCTAGAATTAAAGGATATACAACGAGAAACAACGTTTGACAACCTTTAAACAGTTTTAATAACTATCTCAAAAATTGTCGCTCTGATGCAAACAACTGATAAGTTATCTACTTAAATTTGATGAACAAAACGACTTACGTATTTTAAACATGCTAACCTTTAGCCCGGTAAGCAAATTAAAAAAAAACGCAATATGTAGGCTACACGAGAACGGAGACGTCGAGTAACCAAAACAAATGCGTTAAAAAAATTCGTACACGTTATTTATCAATTTAACTCTAGAATTAAAGGATATACAACGAGAAACAACGTTTGACAACCTTTAAACAGTTTTAATAACTATCTCAAAAATTATCGCTCTGATGCAAACAACTGATGAGTTATCTACTTAAATTTGATGAACAAAACGACTTACGTATTTTAAACATGCTAACCTTTAGCCCGGTAAGCAAATTAAAAAAAAAACGCAATATGTAGGCTACACGAGAACGGAGACGTCGAGTAACCAAAACAAATGCGTTAAACAAATTCGTACACGTTATTTATCAATTTAACTCTAGAATTAAAGGATATACAACGAGAAACAACGTTTGACAACCTTTAAACAGTTTTAATAACTATCTGAAAAATTATCGCTCTGATGCAAACAACTGATGAGTTATCTACTCAAATTTGATGAACAAAACGACTTACGTATTTTAAACATGCTAACCTTTAGCCCGGTAAGCAAATTAAAAAAAAAAAACGCAATATGTAGGCTACACGAGAACGGAGACGTCGAGTAACCAAAACAAATGCGTTAAACAAATTCGTACACGTTATTTATCAATTTAACTCTAGAATTAAAGGATATACAACGAGAAACAACGTTTGACAACCTTTAAACAGTTTTAATAACTATCTGAAAAATTATCGCTCTGATGCAAACAACTGATGAGTTATCTACTCAAATTTGATGAACAAAACGACTTACGTATTTTAAACATGCTAACCTTTAGCCCGGTAAGCAAATTAAAAAAAAAAACGCAATATGTAGGCTACACGAGAACGGAGACGTCGAGTAACCAAAACAAATGCGTTAAACAAATTCGTACACGTTATTTATCTATTTAACTCTAGAATTAAAGGATATACAACGAGAAACAACGTTTGACAACCTTTAAACAGTTTTAATAACTATCTCAAAAATTATCGCTCTGATGCAAACAACTGATGAGTTATCTACTTAAATATGATGAACAAAACGACTTACGTATTTTAAACATGCTAACCTTTAACCCGGTAAGCAAATTAAAAAAAAAACGCAATATGTAGGCTACACGAGAACGGAGACGTCGAGTAACCAAAACAAATGCGTTAAACAAATTCGTACACGTTATTTATAAATTTAACTCTAGAATTAAAGGATATACAACGAGAAACAACGTTTGACAACCTTTAAACAGTTTTAATAACTATCTGAAAAATTATCGCTCTGATGCAAACAACTGATCAAATTTGATGAACAAAACGACTTACGTATTTTAAACATGCTAACCTTTAGCCCGGTAAGCAAATTAAAAAAAAAAACGCAATATGTAGGCTACACGAGAACGGAGACGTCGAGTAACCAAAACAAATGCGTTAAACAAATTCGTACACGTTATTTATCTATTTAACTCTAGAATTAAAGGATATACAACGAGAAACAACGTTTGACAACCTTTAAACAGTTTTAATAACTATCTCATAAATTATCGCTCTGATGCAAACAACTGATGAGTTATCTACTTAAATATGATGAACAAAACGACTTACGTATTTTAAACATGCTAACCTTTAGCCCGGTAGGCAAATAAAAAAAAAAAAACGCAATATGTAGGCTACACGAGAACGGAGACGTCGAGTAACCAAAACAAATGTGTTAAACAAATTCGTACACGTTATTTATCAATTTAACTCTAGAATTAAAGGATATACAACGAGAAACAACGTTTGACAACCTTTAAACAGTTTTAATAACTATCTCAAAAATTACCGCTCTGATGCAAACAACTGATGAGTTATCTACTCAAATTTGATGAACAAAACGACTTACGTATTTTAAACATGCTAACCTTTAGCCCGGTAAGCAAATTAAAAAAAAAACGCAATATGTAGGCTACACGAGAACGGAGACGTCGAGTAACCAAAACAAATGCGTTAAACAAATTCGTACACGTTATTTATCAATTTAACTCTAGAATTAAAGGATATACAACGAGAAACAACGTTTGACAACCTTTAAACAGTTTTAATAACTATCTCAAAAATTGTCGCTCTGATGCAAACAACTGATGAGTTATCTACTCACATTTGTTGAAAAAAACGACTTACGTATTTTAAACATGCTAACCTTTAGCCCGGTAAGAAAATTAAAAAAAAAACGCAATATGTAGGCTACACGAGAACGGAGACGTCGAGTAACCAAAACAAATGCGTTAAACAAATTCGTACACGTTATTTATCAATTTAACTCTAGAATTAAAGGATATACAACGAGAAACAACGTTTGACAACCTTTAAACAGTTTTAATAACTATCTCAACAATTGTCGCTCTGATGCAAACAACTGATGAGTTATCTACTTAAATTTGATGAACAAAACGACTTACGTATTTTAAACATGCTAACCTTTAGCCCGGTAAGCAAATTAAAAAAAAAACGCAATATGTAGGCTACACGAGAACGGAGACGTCGAGTAACCAAAACAAATGCGTTAAACAAATTCGTACACGTTATTTATCAATTTAACTCTAGAATTAAAGGATATACAACGAGAAAAAACGTTTGACAACCTTTAAACAGTTTTAATAACTATCTCAAAAATTGTCGCTCTGATGCAAACAACTCATGAGTTATCTACTTAAATTTGATGAACAAAACGACTTACGTATTTTAAACATGCTAACCTTTAGCCCGGTAAGCAAATTAAAAAAAAAAAAACGCAATATGTAGGTTACACGAGAACGGAGACGTCGAGTAACCAAAACAAATGCGTTAAACAAATTCGTACACGTTATTTATCAATTTAACTCTAGAATTAAAGGATATACAACGAGAAACAACGTTTGACAACCTTTAAACAGTTTTAATAACTATCTCAAAAATTATCGCTCTGATGCAAACCACTGATGAGTTATCTACTTAAATATGATGAACAAAACGACTTACTTATTTTAAACATGCTAACCTTTAGCCCGGTAAGCAAATTAAAAAAAAAACGCAATATGTAGGCTACACGAGAACGGAGACGTCGAGTAACCAAAACAAATGCGTTAAACAAATTCGTACACGTTATTTATCAATTTAACTCTAGAATTAAAGGATATACAACGAGAAACAACGTTTGACAACCTTTAAACAGTTTTAATAACTATCTCAAAAATTATCGCTCTGATGCAAACAACTGATGAGTTATCTACTTAAATTTGATGAACAAAACGACTTACGTATTTTAAACATGCTAACCTTTAGCTCGGTAAGCAAATTAAAAAAAAAACGCAATATGTAGGCTACACGAGAACGGAGACGTCGAGTAACCAAAACAAATGCGTTAAACAAATTCGTACACGTTATTTATCAATTTAACTCTAGAATTAAAGGATATACAACGAGAAACAACGTTTGACAACCTTTAAACAGTTTTAATAACTATCTCAAAAATTATCGCTCTGATGCAAACAACTGATGAGTTATCTACTTAAATATGATGAACAAAACGACTTACGTATTTTAAACATGCTAACCTTTAGCCCGGTAAGCAAATTAAAAAAAAAAAACGCAATATGTAGGCTACACGAGAACGGAGACGTCGAGTAACCAAAACAAATGCGTTAAACAAATTCGTACATGTTATTTATCAATTTAACTCTAGAATTAAAGGATATACAACGAGAAACAACGTTTGATAACCTTTAAACAGTTTTAATAACTATCTCAAAAATTATCGCTCTGATGCAAACAACTGATGAGTTATCTACTTAAATTTGTTGAACAAAACGACTTACGTATTTTAAGCATGCTAACCTTTAGCCCGGTAAGCAAATTAAAAAAAAAACGCAATATGTAGGCTACACGAGAACGGAGACGTCGAGTAACCAAAACAAATGCGTTAAACAAATTCGTACACGTTATTTATCAATTTAACTCTAGAATTAAAGGATATACAACGAGAGACAACGTTTGACAACCTTTAAACAGTTTTAATAACTATCTCAAAAATTATCGCTCTGATGCAAACAACTGATGAGTTATCTACTTAAATATGATGAACAAAACGACTTACGTATTTTAAACATGCTAACCTTTAGCCCGGTAAGCAAATTAAAAAAAAAACGCAATATGTGGGCTACACGAGAACGGAGACGTCGAGTAACCAAAACAAATGCGTTAAACAAATTCGTACACGTTATTTATCAATTTAACTCTAGAATTAAAGGATATACAACGAGAAACAACGTTTGACAACCTTTAAACAGTTTTAATAACTATCTCAAAAATTATCGCTCTGATGCAAACAACTGATGAGTTATCTACTTAAATATGATGAACAAAACGACTTACGTATTTTAAGCATGCTAAACTTTAGCCCGGTAAGCAAATTAAAAAAAAAACGCAATATGTAGGCTACACGAGAACGGAGACGTCGAGTAACCAAAACAAATGCGTTAAACAAATTCGTACACGTTATTTATCAATTTAACTCTAGAATTAAAGGATATACAACGAGAAACAACGTTTGACAACCTTTAAACAGTTTTAATAACTATCTCAAAAATTGTCGCTCTGATGCAAACAATTGCTGAGTTATCTACTAAAATTTGTTGAACAAAACGACTTATGTATTTTAAACATGCTAACCTTTAGCCCGGTAAGCAAATTAAAAAAAAACGCAATATGTAGGCTACACGAGAACGGAGACGTCGAGTAACCAAAACAAATGCGTTAAACAAATTCGTACACGCTATTTATTAATTTAACTCTAGAATAAAGGATATACAACGAGAAACAACGTTTGACAACCTTTAAACAGTTTTAATAACTATCTCAAAAATTATCGCTCTGATGCAAACAACTGATGAGTTATCTACTTAAATTTGATGAACAAAACGACTTACGTATTTTAAGCATGCTAACCTTTAGCCCGGTAAGCAAATTAAAAAAAAAACGCAATATGTAGGCTACACGAGAACGGAGACGTCGAGTAACCAAAACAAATGCGTTAAACAAATTCGTACACGTTATTTATCAATTTAACTCTAGAATTAAAGGATATACAACGAGAAACAACTTTTGACAACCTTTAAACAGTTTTAATAACTATCTCAAAAATTATCGCTCTGATGCAAACAACTGATGAGTTATCTACTTAAATATGATGAACAAAACGACTTACGTATTTTAAACATGCTAACCTTTAGCCCGGTAAGCAAATTAAAAAAAAAAACGCAATATGTAGGCTACACGAGAACGGAGACGTCGAGTAACCAAAACAAATGCGTTAAAAAAATTCGTACACGTTATTTATCAATTTAACTCTAGAATTAAAGGATATACAACGAGAAACAACGTTTGACAACCTTTAAACAGTTTTAATAACTATCTCAAAAATTATCGCTCTGATGCAAACAACTGATGAGTTATCTACTTAAATATGATGAACAAAACGACTTACGTATTTTAAACATGCTAACCTTTAGCCCGGTAAGCAAATTAAAAAAAAAACGCAATATGTGGGCTACACGAGAACGGAGACGTCGAGTAACCAAAACAAATGCGTTAAACAAATTCGTACACGTTATTTATCAATTTAACTCTAGAATTAAAGGATATACAACGAGAAACAACGTTTGACAACCTTTAAACAGTTTTAATAACTATCTCAAAAATTGTCGCTCTGATGCAAACAACTGCTGAGTTATCTACTCAAATTTGTTGAACAAAACGACTTACGTATTTTAAACATGCTAACCTTTAGCCCGGTAAGCAAATTAAAAAAAAAACGCAATATGTAGGCTACACGAGAACGGAGAAGTCGAGTAACCAAAACAAATGCGTTAAACAAATTCGTACACGCTATTTATCAATTTAACTCTAGAATAAAGGATATACAACGAGAAACAACGTTTGACAACCTTTAAACAGTTTTAATAACTATCTCAAAAATTATCGCTCTGATGCAAACAACTGATGAGTTATCTACTTAAATTTGATGAACAAAACGACTTACGTATTTTAAGCATGCTAACCTTTAGCCCGGTAAGCAAATTAAAAAAAAAACGCAATATGTAGGCTACACGAGAACGGAGACGTCGAGTAACCAAAACAAATGCGTTAAACAAATTCGTGCACGTTATTTATCAATTTAACTCTAGAATTAAAGGATATACAACGAGAAACAACGTTTGACAACCTTTAAACAGTTTTAATAACTATCTCAAAAATTATCGCTCTGATGCAAACAACTGATGAGTTATCTACTTAAATATGATGAACAAAACGACTTACGTATTTTAAACATGCTAACCTTTAGCCCGGTAAGCAAATTAAAAAAAAAACGCAATATGTAGGCTACACGAGAACGGAGACGTCGAGTAACCAAAACAAATGCGTTAAACAAATTCGTACACGTTATTTATCAATTTAACTCTAGAATTAAAGGATATACAACGAGAAACAACGTTTGACAACCTTTAAACAGTTTTAATAACTATCTCAAAAATTATCGCTCTGATGCAAACAACTAATGAGCTATCTACTTAAATTTGATGAACAAAACGATTTACATATTTTAAACATGCTAACCTTTAGCCCGGTAAGCAAATAAAAAAAAAAACGCAATATGTAGGCTACACGAGAACGGAGACGTCGAGTAACCAAAACAAATGCGTTAAAAAAATTCGTACACGTTATTTATCAATTTGACTCTAGAATTAAAGGATATACAACGAGAAACAACGTTTGACAACCTTTAAACAGTTATAATAACTATCTCAAAAATTATCTCTCTGATGCAAACAACTGATGAGTTATCTACTTAAATTTGATGAACAAAACGACTTACGTATTTTAAACATGCTAACCTTTAGGCCGGTAAGCAAATTAAAAAAAAAACGCAATATGTAGGCTACACGAGAACGGAGACGTCGAGTAACCAAAACAAATGCGTTAAACAAATTCGTACACGTTATTTATCAATTTAACTCTAGAATTAAAGGATATACAACGAGAAACAACGTTTGACAACCTTCAAACAGTTTTAATAACTATCTCAAAAATTGTCGCTCTGATGCAAACAACTGATGAGTTATCTACTTAAATTTGATGAACAAAACGACTTACGTATTTTAAACATGCTAATCTTTAGCCCGGTAAGCAAATTAAAAAAAAAACGCAATATGTAGGCTACACGAGAACAGAGACGTCGAGTAACCAAAACAAATGCGTTAAACAAATTCGTACACGTTATTTATCAATTTAACTCTAGAATTAAAGGATATACAACTAGAAACAACATTTGACAACCTTTAAACAGTTTTAATAACTATCTCAACCATTGTCGCTCTGATGCAAACAACTGATGAGTTATCTACTTAAATTTGATTAACAACACGACTTACGTATTTTAAACATGCTAACCTTTAGCCCGGTAAGCAAATTAAAAAAAAAACGCAATATGTAGGCTACACGAGAACGGAGACGTCGAGTAACCAAAACAAATGCGTTAAACAAATTCGTACACGTTATTTATCAATTTAACTCTAGAATTAAAGGATATACAACGAGAAACAACGTTTGACAACCTTTAAACAGTTTTAATAACTATCTCAAAAATTGTCGCTCTGATGCAAACAACTGATGAGTTATCTACTTAAATTTGATGAACAAAACGACTTACGTATTTTAAACATGCTAACCTTTAGCCCGGTAAGCAAATTAAAAAAAAAACGCAATATGTAGGCTACACGAGAACGGAGACGTCGAGTAACCAAAACAAATGCGTTAAACAAATTCGTACACGTTATTTATCAATTTAACTCTAGAATTAAAGGATATACAACGAGAAACAACGTTTGACAACCTTTAAACAGTTTTAATAACTATCTCAAAAATTATCGCTCTGATGCAAACAACTGATGAGTTATCTACTTAAATATGATGAACAAAACGACTTACGTATTTTAAACATGCTAACCTTTAGCCCGGTAAGCAAATTAAAAAAAAAACGCAGTATGTAGGCTACACGAGAACGGAGACGTCGAGTAACCAAAACAAATGCGTTAAACAAATTCGTACACGTTATTTATCAATTTAACTCTAGAATTAAAGGATATACAACGAGAAACAACGTTTGACAACCTTTAAACAGTTTTAATAACTATCTCAAAAATTATCGCTCTGATGCAAACAACTGATGAGTTATCTACTTAAATTTGATGAACAAAACGACTTACGTATTTTAAACATACTAACCTTTAGCCCGGTAAGCAAATTAAAAAAAAAAACGCAATATGTAGGCTACACGAGAACGGAGACTTCGAGTAACCAAAACAAATGCGTTAAACAAATTCGTACACGTTATTTATCAATTTAACTCTAGAATTAAAGGATATACAACGAGAAACAACGTTTGCCAACCTTTAAACAGTTTTAATAACTATCTCAAAAATTATCGCTCTGATGCAAACAACTGATGAGTTATCTACTTAAATATGATGAACAAAACGACTTACGTATTTTAAACATGCTAACCTTTAGCCCGGTAAGCAAATTAAAAAAAAAACGCAATATGTAGGCTACACGAGAACGGAGACGTCGAGTAACCAAAACAAATGCGTTAAACAAATTCGTACACGTTATTTATCAATTTAACTCTAGAATTAAAGGATATACAACGAGAAACAACGTTTGACAACCTTTAAACAGTTTTAATAACTATCTCAAAAATTATCGCTCTGATGCAAACAACTGATGAGTTATCTACTTAAATTTGTTGAACAAAACGACTTACGTATTTTAAGCATGCTAACCTTTAGCCCGGTAAGCAAATTAAAAAAAAAACGCAATATGTAGGCTACACGAGAACGGAGATGTCGAGTAACCAAAACAAATGCGTTAAACAAATTCGTACACGTTATTTATCAATTTAACTCTAGAATTAAAGGATATACAACGAGAGACAACGTTTGACAACCTTTAAACAGTTTTAATAACTATCTCAAAAATTATCGCTCTGATGCAAACAACTGATGAGTTATCTACTTAAATGTGATGAACAAAACGACTTACGTATTTTAAACATGCTAACCTTTAGCCCGGTAAGCAAATTAAAAAAAAAACGCAATATGTAGGCTACACGAGAACGGAGACGTCGAGTAACGAAAACAAATGCGTTAAACAAATTCGTACACGTTATTTATCAATTTAACTCTAGAATTAAAGGATATACAATGAGAAACAACGTTTGACAACCTTTAAACAGTTTTAATAACTATCTCAAAAATTATCGCTCTGATGCAAACAACTGATGAGTTATCTACTTAAATTTGATGAACAAAACGACTTACGTATTTTAAACATGCTAACCTTTAGCCCAGTAAGCAAATTAAAAAAAAAACGCAATATGTAGGCTACACGAGAACGGAGACGTCGAGTAACCAAAACAAATGCGTTAAACAAATTCGTACACGTTATTTATCAATTTAACTCTAGAATTTAAGGATATACAACGAGAAACAACGTTTGACAACCTTTAAACAGTTTTAATAACTATCTCAAAAATTATCGCTCTGATGCAAACAACTGATGAGTTATCTACTTAAATTTGTTGAACAAAACGACTTACGTATTTTAAACATGCTAACCTTTAGCCCTGTAAGCAAATTAAAAAAAAAAAACGCAATATGTAGGCTACACGAGAACAGAGACGTCGAGTAACCAAAACAAATGCGTTAAACAAATTCGTACACATTATTTATCAATTTAACTCTAGAATTAAAGGATATACAACGAGAAACAACGTTTGACAACCTTTAAACAGTTTTAATAACTATCTCAAAAATTATCGCTCTGATGCAAACAACTGATGAGTTATCTACTTAAATTTGATGAACAAAACGACTTACGTATTTTAAACATGCTAACCTTTAGCCCGGTAAGCAAATTAAAAAAAAAAACGCAATATGTAGGCTACACGAGAACGGAGACGTCCAGTAAGCAAAACAAATGCGTTAAACAAATTCGTACACGTTATTTATCAATTTAACTCTAGAATTAAAGGATATACAACGAGAAACAACGTTTGACAACCTTTAAACAGTTTTAATAACTATCTCAAAAATTATCGCTCTGATGCAAACAACTGATGAGTTATCTACTTAAATATGATGAACAAAACGACTTACGTATTTTAAACATGCTAACCTTTAGCCCGGTAAGCAAATTAAAAAAAAAACGCAATATGTAGGCTACACGAGAACGGAGACGTCGAGTAACCAAAACAAATGCGTTAAACAAATTCGTACACGTTATTTATCAATTTAACTCTAGAATTAAAGGATATACAACGAGAAACAACGTTTGACAACCTTTAAACAGTTTTAATAACTATCTCAAAAATTATCGCTCTGATGCAAACAACTGATGAGTTATCTACTTAAATTTGATGAACAAAACGACCTACGTATTTTAAACATGCTAACCTTTAGCCCGGTAAGCAAATTAAAAAAAAAACGCAATATGTAGGCTACACGAGAACGGAGACGTCGAGTAACCAAAACAAATGCGTTAAACAAATTCGTACACGGTATTTATCAATTTAACTCTAGAATTAAAGGATATACAACGAGAAACAACGTTTGACAACCTTTAAACAGTTTTAATAACTATCTCAAAAATTGTCGCTCTGATGCAAACAACTGATGAGTTATCTACTTAAATTTGATGAACAAAACGACTTACGTATTTTAAACATGCTAACCTTTAGCCCGGTAAGCAAATTAAAAAAAAAACGCAATATGTAGGCTACACGAGAACGGAGACGTCGAGTAACCAAAACAAATGCGTTAAGCAAATTCGTACACGTTATTTATCAATTTAACTCTAGAATTAAAGGATATACAACGAGAAACAACGTTTGACAACCTTTAAACAGTTTTAATAACTATCTCAAAAATTGTCGCTCTGATGCAAACAACTGATGAGTTATCTACTCACATTTGTTGAACAAAACGACTTACGTATTTTAAACATGCTAACCTTTAGCCCGGTAAGAAAATTAAAAAAAAAACGCAATATGTAGGCTACACGAGAACGGAGACGTCGAGTAACCAAAACAAATGCGTTAAACAAATTCGTACACGTTATTTATCAATTTAACTCTAGAATTAAAGGATATACAACGAGAAACAACGTTTGACAACCTTTAAACAGTTTTAATAACTATCTCAAAAATTGTCGCTCTGATGCAAACAACTGATGAGTTATCTACTTAAATTTGATGAACAAAACGACTTTCGTATTTTAAACATGCTAACCTTTAGCCCGGTAAGCAAATTAAAAAAAAAACGCAATATGTAGGCTACACGAGAACGGAGACGTCGAGTAACCAAAACAAATGCGTTAAAAAAATTCGTACACGTTATTTATCAATTTAACTCTAGAATTAAAGGATATACAACGAGAAACAACGTTTGACAACCTTTAAACAGTTTTAATAACTATCTCAAAAATTATCGCTCTGATGCAAACAACTGATGAGTTATCTACTTAAATTTGGTGAACAAAACGACTTACGTATTTTAAACATGCTAACCTTTAGCCCGGTAAGCAAATTAAAAAAAAAAACGCAATATGTAGGCTACACGAGAACGGAGACGTCGAGTAACCAAAACAAATGCTTTAAACAAATTCGTACACGTTATTTATCAATTTAACTCTAGAATTAAAGGATATACAACGAGAAACAACGTTTGACAACCTTTAAACAGTTTTAATAACTATCTCAAAAATTGTCGCTCTGATGCAAACAACTGATGAGTTATCTACATAAATTTGATGAACAAAACGACTTTCGTATTTTAAACATGCTAACCTTTAGCCCGGTAAGCAAATTAAAAAAAAAACGCAATATGTAGGCTACACGAGAACGGAGACGTCGAGTAACCAAAACAAATGCGTTAAAAAAATTCGTACACGTTATTTATCAATTTAACTCTAGAATTAAAGGATATACAACGAGAAACAACGTTTGACAACCTTTAAACAGTTTTAATAACTATCTCAAAAATTATCGCTCTGATGCAAACAACTGATGAGTTATCTACTTAAATTTGATGAACAAAACGACTTACGTATTTTAAACATGCTAACCTTTAGCCCGGTAAGCAAATTAAAAAAAAACGCAATATGTAGGCTACACGAGAACGGAGACGTCGAGTAACCAAAACAAATGCGTTAAACAAATTCGTACACGTTATTTATCAATTTAACTCTAGAATTAAAGGATATACAACGAGAAACAACGTTTGACAACCTTTAAACAGTTTTAATAACTATCTGAAAAATTATCGCTCTGATGCAAACAACTGATGAGTTATCTACTCAAATTTGATGAACAAAACGACTTACGTATTTTAAACATGCTAACCTTTAGCCCGGTAAGCAAATTAAAAAAAAAAACGCAATATGTAGGCTACACGAGAACGGAGACGTCGAGTAACCAAAACAAATGCGTTAAACAAATTCGTACACGTTATTTATCTATTTAACTCTAGAATTAAAGGATATACAACGAGAAACAACGTTTGACAACCTTTAAACAGTTTTAATAACTATCTCAAAAATTATCGCTCTGATGCAAACAACTGATGAGTTATCTACTTAAATATGATGAACAAAACGACTTACGTATTTTAAACATGCTAACCTTTAGCCCGGTAAGCAAATAAAAAAAAAAAACGCAATATGTAGGCTACACGAGAACGGAGACGTCGAGTAACAAAAACAAATGCGTTAAACAAATTCGTACACGTTATTTATCTATTTAACTCTAGAATTAAAGGATATACAACGAGAAACAACGTTTGACAACCTTTAAACAGTTTTAATAACTATCTCAAAAATTATCGCTCTGATGCAAACAACTGATGAGTTATCTACTTAAATATGATGAACAAAACGACTTACGTATTTTAAACATGCTAACCTTTAGCCCGGTAAGCAAATTAAAAAAAAAACGCAATATGTAGGCTACACGAGAACGGAGACGTCGAGTAACCAAAACAAATGCGTTAAACAAATTCGTACACGTTATTTATCTATTTAACTCTAGAATTAAAGGATATACAACGAGAAACAACGTTTGACAACCTTTAAACAGTTTTAATAACTATCTCAAAAATTATCGCTCTGATGCAAACAACTGATGAGTTATCTACTTAAATATGATGAACAAAACGACTTACGTATTTTAAACATGCTAACCTTTAGCCCGGTAAGCAAATTAAAAAAAAAACGCAATATGTAGGCTACACGAGAACGGAGACGTCGAGTAACCAAAACAAATGCGTTAAACAAATTCGTACACGTTATTTATCAATATAACTCTAGAATTAAAGGATATACATCGAGAAACAACGTTTGACAACCTTTAAACAGTTTTAATAACTATCTCAAAAATTGTCGCTCTGATGCAAACAACTGATCAGTTATCTACTTAAATTTGATGGACAAAACGACTTACGTATTTTAAACATGCTAACCTTTAGCCCGGTAAGCAAATTAAAAAAAAAAACGCAATATGTAGGCTACACGAGAACGGAGACGTCCAGTAACCAAAACAAATGCGTTGAACAAATTCGTACACGTTATTTATCAATTTAACTCTAGAATTAAAGGATATACAACGAGAAACAACGTTTGACAACCTTTAAACAGTTTTAATAACTATCTCAAAAATTATCGCTCTGATGCAAACAACTGATGAGTTATCTACTTAAATTTGTTGAACAAAACGACTTACGTATTTTAAACATGCTAACCTTTAGCCCGGTAAGCAAATTAAAAAAAAAACGCAATATGTAGGCTACACGAGAACGGAGACGTCGAGTAACCAAAACAAATGCGTTAAACAAATTCGTACACGTTATTTATCAATTTAACTCTAGAATTAAAGGATATACAACGAGAAACAACGTTTGACAACCTTTAAACAGTTTTAATAACTATCTCAAAAATTATCGCTCTGATGCAAACAACTGATGAGTTATCTACTTAAATTTGATGAACAAAACGACTTACGTATTTTAAACATGCTAACCTTTAGCCCAGCAAGCAAATTAAAAAAAAAACGCAATATGTAGGCTACACGAGAACGGAGACGTCGAGTAACCAAAACAAATGCGTTAAACAAATTCGTACACGTTATTTATCAATTTAACTCTAGAATTAAAGGATATACAACGAGAAACAACGTTTGACAACCTTTAAACAGTTTTAATAACTATCTCAAAAATTATCGCTCTGATGCAAACAACTGATGAGTTATCTACTTAAATATGATGAACAAAACGACTTACGTATTTTAAACATGCTAACCTTTAGCCCGGTAAGCAAATTAAAAAAAAAACGCAATATGTAGGCTACACGAGAACGGAGACGTCGAGTAACCAAAACAAATGCGTTAAACAAATTCGTACACGTTATTTATCAATTTAACTCTAGAATTAAAGGATATACAACGAGAAACAACGTTTGACAACCTTTAAACAGTTTTAATAACTATCTCATAAATTATCGCTCTGATGCAAACAACTGATGAGTTATCTACTTAAATATGATGAACAAAACGACTTACGTATTTTAAACATGCTAACCTTTAGCCCGGTAAGCAAATTAAAAAAAAAAACGCAATATGTAGGCTACACGAGAACGGAGACGTCGAGTAACCAAAACAAATGCGTTAAACAAATTCGTACAAGTTATTTATCAATTTAACTCTAGAATTAAAGGATATACAACGAGAAACAACGTTTGACAACCTTTAAACAGTTTTAATAACTATCTCAAAAATTATCGCTCTGATGCAAACAACTGATGAGTTATCTACTTAAATTTGATGAACAAAACGACTTACGTATTTTAAACATGCTAACCTTTAGCCCGGTAAGCAAATTAAAAAAAAAACGCAATATGTAGGCTACACGAGAACGGAGACGTCGAGTAACCAAAACAAATGCGTTAAACAAATTCGTACACGTTATTTATCAATTTAACTCTAGAATTAAAGGATATACAACGAGAAACAACGTTTGACAACCTTTAAACAGTTTTAATAACTATCTCAAAAATTATCGCTCTGATGCAAACAACTGATGAGTTATCTACTTAAATTTGATGAACACAACGACTTACGTATTTTAAACATGCTAACCTTTAGCCCGGTAAGTAAATTAAAAAAAAACGCAATATGTAGGCTACACGAGAACGGAGACGTCGAGTAACCAAAACAAATGCATTAAACAAATTCGTACACGTTATTTATCAATTTAACTCTAGAATTAAAGGATATACAACGAGAAACAACGTTTGACAACCTTTAAACAGTTTTAATAACTATCTCAAAAATTATCGCTCTGATGCAAACAACTGATGAGTTATCTACTTAAATTTGATGAACAAAACGACTTACGTATTTTAAACATGCTAACCTTTAGCCCGGTAAGCAAATTAAAAAAAAAACGCAATATGTAGGCTACACGAGAACGGAGACGTCGAGTAACCAAAACAAATGGGTTAAACAAATTCGTACACGTTATTTATCAATTTAACTCTAGAATTAAAGGATATACAACGAGAAACAACGTTTGACAACCTTTAAACAGTTTTAATAACTATCTCAAAAATTGTCGCTCTGATGCAAACAACTGATGAGTTATCTACTTAAATTTGATGAACAAAACGACTTACGTATTTTAAACATGCTAACCTTTAGCCCGGTAAGCAAATTAAAAGAAAACGCAATATGTAGGCTACACGAGAACGGAGACGTCGAGTAACCAAAACAAATGCGTTAAACAAATTCGTAAACGTTATTTATCAATTTAACTCTAGAATTAAAGGATATACAACGAGAAACAACGTTTGACAACCTTTAAACAGTTTTAATAACTATCTCAAAAATTATCGCTCTGATGCAAACAACTGATGAGTTATCTACTTAAATATGATGAACAAAACGACTTACGTATTTTAAACATGCTAACCTTTAGCCCGGTAAGCAAATTAAAAAAAAACGCAATATGTAGGCTACACGAGAACGGAGACGTCGAGTAACCAAAACAAATGCGTTAAACAAATTCGTACACGTTATTTATCAATTTAACTCTAGAATTAAAGGATATACAACGAGAAACAACGTTTGACAACCTTTAAACAGTTTTAATAACTATCTCAAAAATTGTCGCTCTGATGCAAACAACTGATGAGTTATCTACTTAAATTTGAGGAACAAAACGACTTACGTATTTTAAACATGCTAACCTTTAGCCCGGTAAGCAAATTAAAAAAAACGCAATATGTAGGCTACAGGAGAACGGAGACGTCGAGTAACCAAAACAAATGCGTTAAACAAATTCGTACACGTTATTTATCAATTTAACTCTAGAATTAAAGGATATACAACGAGAAACAACGTTTGACAACCTTTAAACAGTTTTAATAACTATCTCAAAAATTATCGCTCTGATGCAAACAACTGATGAGTTATCTACTTAAATTTGTTGAACAAACCGACTTACGTATTTTAAACATGCTAACCTTTAGCCCGGTAAGCAAATTAAAAAAAAAACGCAATATGTAGGCTACACGAGAACGGAGACGTCGAGTAACCAAAACGAATGCGTTAAACAAATTCGTACACGTTATTTATCAATTTAACTCTAGAATTAAAGGATATACAACGAGAAACAACGTTTGACAACCTTTAAACAGTTTTAATAACTATCTCAAAAATTATCGCTCTGATGCAAACAACTGATGAGTTATCTACTTAAATTTGTTGAACAAAACGACTTACGAATTTTAAGCATGCTAACCTTTAGCCCGGTAAGCAAATTAAAAAAAAAAACGCAATATGTAGGCTACACGAGAACGGAGACGTCGAGTAACCAAAACAAATGCGTTAAACAAATTCGTACACGTTATTTATCAATTTAACTCTAGAATTAAAGGATATACAACGAGAAACAACGTTTGACAACCTTTAAACAGTTTTAATAACTATCTCAAAAATTATCGCTCTGATGCAAACAACTGATGAGTTATCTACTTAAATATGATGAACAAAACGACCTACGTATTTTAAACATGCTATCCTTTAGCCCGGTAAGCAAATTAAAAAAAAAACGCAATATGTAGGCTACACGAGAACGGAGACGTCGAGTAACCAAAACAAATGCGTTAAACAAATTTGTACACGTTATTTATCAATTTAACTCTAGAATTAAAGGATATACAACGAGAAACAACGTTTGACAACCTTTAAACAGTTTTAATAACTATCTCAAAAATTATCGCTCTGATGCAAACAACTGATGAGTTATCTACTTAAATATGATGAACAAAACGACTTACGTATTCTAAACATGCTAACCTTTAGCCCGGTAAGCAAATTAAAAAAAAAAACGCAATATGTAAGCTACACGAGAACGGAGACGTCGAGTAACCAAAACAAATGCGTTAAACAAATTCGTACACGTTATTTATCAATTTAACTCTAGAATTAAAGGATATACAACGAGAAACAACGTTTGATAACCTTTAAACAGTTTTAATAACTATCTCAAAAATTATCGCTCTGATGCAAACAACTGATGAGTTATCTACTTAAATATGATGAACAAAACGACCTACGTATTTTAAACATGCTATCCTTTAGCCCGGTAAGCAAATTAAAAAAAAAACGCAATATGTAGGCTACACGAGAACGGAGACGTCGAGTAACCAAAACAAATGCGTTAAACAAATTTGTACACGTTATTTATCAATTTAACTCTAGAATTAAAGGATAGACAACGAGAAACAACGTTTGACAACCTTTAAACAGTTTTAATAACTATCTCAAAAATTATCGCTCTGATGCAAACAACTGATGAGTTATCTACTTAAATATGATGAACAAAACGACCTACGTATTTTAAACATGCTATCCTTTAGCCCGGTAAGCAAATTAAAAAAAAAACGCAATATGTAGGCTACACGAGAACGGAGACGTCGAGTAACCAAAACAAATGCGTTAAACAAATTTGTACACGTTATTTATCAATTTAACTCTAGAATTAAAGGATATACAACGAGAAACAACGTTTGACAACCTTTAAACAGTTTTAATAACTATCTCAAAAATTATCGCTCTGATGCAAACAACTGATGAGTTATCTACTTAAATATGATGAACAAAACGACTTACGTATTCTAAACATGCTAACCTTTAGCCCGGTAAGCAAATTAAAAAAAAAAAACGCAATATGTAGGCTACACGAGAACGGAGACGTCGAGTAACCAAAACAAATGCGTTAAACAAATTCGTACACGTTATTTATCAATTTAACTCTAGAATTAAAGGATATACAACGAGAAACAACGTTTGACAACCTTTAAACAGTTTTAATAACTATCTCAAAAATTATCGCTCTGATGCAAACAACTGATGAGTTATCTACTTAAATATGATGAACAAAACGACTTACGTATTCTAAACATGCTAACCTTTAGCCCGGTAAGCAAATTAAAAAAAAAAAACGCAATATGTAGGCTACACGAGAACGGAGACGTCGAGTAACCAAAACAAATGCGTTAAACAAATTTGTACACGTTATTTATCAATTTAACTCTAGAATTAAAGGATATACAACGAGAAACAACGTTTGACAACCTTTAAACAGTTTTAATAACTATCTCAAAAATTATCGCTCTGATGCAAACAACTGATGAGTTATCTACTTAAATATGATGAACAAAACGACCTACGTATTTTAAACATGCTATCCTTTAGCCCGGTAAGCAAATTAAAAAAAAAACGCAATATGTAGGCTACACGAGAACGGAGACGTCGAGTAACCAAAACAAATGCGTTAAACAAATTTGTACACGTTATTTATCAATTTAACTCTAGAATTAAAGGATATACAACGAGAAACAACGTTTGACAACCTTTAAACAGTTTTAATAACTATCTCAAAAATTATCGCTCTGATGCAAACAACTGATGAGTTATCTACTTAAATATGATGAACAAAACGACTTACGTATTCTAAACATGCTAACCTTTAGCCCGGTAAGCAAATTAAAAAAAAAAAACGCAATATGTAGGCTACACGAGAACGGAGACGTCGAGTAACCAAAACAAATGCGTTAAACAAATTCGTACACGTTATTTATCAATTTAACTCTAGAATTAAAGGATATACAACGAGAAACAACGTTTGACAACCTTTAAACAGTTTTAATAACTATCTCAAAAATTATCGCTCTGATGCAAACAACTGATGAGTTATCTACTTAAATTTGAGGAACAAAACGACTTACGTATTTTAAACATGCTAACCTTTAGCCCGGTAGGCAAATTAAAAAAAAACGCAATATGTAGGCTACAGGAGAACGGAGACGTCGAGTAACCAAAACAAATGCGTTAAACCAATTCGTACACGTTATTTATCAATTTAACTCTAGAATTAAAGGATATACAACGAGAAACAACGTTTGACAACCTTTAAACAGTTTTAATAACTATCTCAAAAATTATCGCTCTGATGCAAACAACTGATGAGTTATCTACTTAAATATGATGAACAAAACGACCTACGTATTTTAAACATGCTATCCTTTAGCCCGGTAAGCAAATTAAAAAAAAAACGCAATATGTAGGCTACACGAGAACGGAGACGTCGAGTAACCAAAACAAATGCGTTAAACAAATTTGTACACGTTATTTATCAATTTAACTCTAGAATTAAAGGATATACAACGAGAAACAACGTTTGACAACCTTTAAACAGTTTTAATAACTATCTCAAAAATTATCGCTCTGATGCAAACAACTGATGAGTTATCTACTTAAATTTGATGAACACAACGACTTACGTATTTTAAACATGCTAACCTTTAGCCCGGTAAGCAAATTAAAAAAAACACGCAATATGTAGGCTACACGAGAACGGAGACGTCGAGTAACCAAAACAAATGCGTTAAACAAATTCGTACACGTTATTTATCAATTTAACTCTAGAATTAAAGGATATACAACGAGAAACAACGTTTGACAACCTTTAAACAGTTTTAATAACTATCTCAAAAATTATCGCTCTGATGCAAACAACTGATGAGTTATCTACTTAAATATGATGAACAAAACGACTTACGTATTTTAAACATGCTAACCTTTAGCCCGGTAAGCAAATTAAAAAAAAACGCAATATGTAGGCTACACGAGAACGGAGACGTCGAGTAACCAAAACAAATGCGTTAAACAAATTCGTACACGTTATTTATCAATTTAACTCTAGAATTAAAGGATATACAACGAGAAACAACGTTTGACAACCTTTAAACAGTTTTAATAACTATCTCAAAAATTATCGCTCTGGTGCAAACAACTGATGAGTTATCTACTTAAATTTGATGAACAAAACGACTTACGTATTTTAAACATGCTAACCTTTAGCCCGGTAAGCAAATTAAAAAAAAAACGCAATATGTAGGCTACAGGAGAACGGAGACGTCGAGTAACCAAAACAAATGCGTTAAACAAATTCGTACACGTTATTTATCAATTTAACTCTAGAATTAAAGGATATACAACGAGAAACAACATTTGACAACCTTTAAACAGTTTTAATAACTATCTCAAAAATTATCGCTCTGATGCAAACAACTGATGAGTTATCTACTTAAATTTGATGAACAAAACGACTTACGTATTTTAAACATGCTAACCTTTAGCCCGGTAAGCAAATTAAAAAAAAAACGCAATATGTAGGCTACACGAGAACGGAGACGTCGAGTAACCAAAACAAATGCGTTAAACAAATTCGTACACGTTATTTATCAATTTAACTCTAGAATTAAAGGATATACAACGAGAAACAACGTTTGACAACCTTTAAACAGTTTTAATAACTATCTCAAAAATTATCGCTCTGATGCAAACAACTGATGAGTTATCTACTTAAATTTGATGAACAAAACGACTTACGTATTTTAAACATGCTAACCTTTAGCCCGGTAAGCAAATTAAAAAAAAAACGCAATATGTAGGCTACAGGAGAACGGAGACGTCGAGTAACCAAAACAAATGCGTTAAACAAATTCGTACACGTTATTTATCAATTTAACTCTAGAATTAAAGGATATACAACGAGAAACAACATTTGACAACCTTTAAACAGTTTTAATAACTATCTCAAAAATTATCGCTCTGATGCAAACAACTGATGAGTTATCTACTTAAATTTGATGAACAAAACGACTTACGTATTTTAAACATGCTAACCTTTAGCCCGGTAAGCAATTTAAAAAAAAACGCAATATGTAGGCTACAGGAGAACGGAGACGTCGAGTAACCAAAACAAATGCGTTAAACAAATTCGTACACGTTATTTATCAATTTAACTCTAGAATTAAAGGATATACAACGAGAAACAACATTTGACAACCTTTAAACAGTTTTAATAACTATCTCAAAAATTATCGCTCTGATGCAAACAACTGATGAGTTATCTACTTAAATATGATGAACAAAACGACTTACGTATTCTAAACATGCTAACCTTTAGCCCGGTAAGCAAATTAAAAAAAAAAACGCAATATGTAGGCTACACGAGAACGGAGACGTCGAATAACCAAAACAAATGCGTTAAACAAATTCGTACACGTTATTTATCAATTTAACTCTAGAATTAAAGGATATACAACGAGAAACAACGTTTGATAACCTTTAAACAGTTTTAATAACTATCTCAAAAATTATCGCTCTGATGCAAACAACTGATGAGTTATCTACTTAAATATGATGAACAAAACGACCTACGTATTTTAAACATGCTATCCTTTAGCCCGGTAAGCAAATTAAAAAAAAAACGCAATATGTAGGCTACACGAGAACGGAGACGTCGAGTAACCAAAACAAATGCGTTAAACAAATTCGTACACGTTATTTATCAATTTAACTCTAGAATTAAAGGATATACAACGAGAAACAACGTTTGACAACCTTTAAACAGTTTTAATAACTATCTCAAAAATTATCGCTCTGATGCAAACAACTGATGAGTTATCTACTTAAATTTGATGAACACAACGACTTACGTATTTTAAACATGCTAACCTTTAGCCCGGTAAGCAAATTAAAAAAAAAACGCAATATGTAGGCTACACGAGAACGGAGACGTCGAGTAACCAAAACAAATGCGTTAAACAAATTCGTACACGTTATTTATCAATTTAACTCTAGAATTAAAGGATATACAACGAGAAACAACGTTTGACAACCTTTAAACAGTTTTAATAACTATCTCAAAAATTATCGCTCTGATGCAAACAACTGATGAGTTATCTACTTAAATTTGATGAACAAAACGACTTACGTATTTTAAACATGCTAACCTTTAGCCCGGTAAGCAAATTAAAAAAAAAACGCAATATGTAGGCTACACGAGAACGGAGACGTCGAGTAACCAAAACAAATGCGTTAAACAAATTCGTACACGTTATTTATCAATTTAACTCTAGAATTAAAGGATATACAACGAGAAACAACGTTTGACAACCTTTAAACAGTTTTAATAACTATCTCAAAAATTGTCGCTCTGATGCAAACAACTGATGAGTTATCTACTTAAATTTGATGAACAAAACGACTTACGTATTTTAAACATGCTAACCTTTAGCCCGGTAAGCAAATTAAAAGAAAACGCAATATGTAGGCTACACGAGAACGGAGACGTCGAGTAACCAAAACAAATGCGTTAAACAAATTCGTACACGTTATTTATCAATTTAACTCTAGAATTAAAGGATATACAACGAGAAACAAGGTTTGACAACCTTTAAACAGTTTTAATAACTATCTCAAAAATTATCGCTCTGATGCAAACAACTGATGAGTTATCTACTTAAATATGATGAACAAAACGACTTACGTATTTTAAACATGCTAACCTTTAGCCCGGTAAGCAAATTAAAAAAAAACGCAATATGTAGGCTACACGAGAACGGAGACGTCGAGTAACCAAAACAAATGCGTTAAACAAATTCGTACACGTTATTTATCAATTTAACTCTAGAATTAAAGGATATACAACGAGAAACAACGTTTGTCAACCTTTAAACAGTTTTAATAACTATCTCAAAAATTGTCGCTCTGATGCAAACAACTGATGAGTTATCTACTTAAATTTGAGGAACAAAACGACTTACGTATTTTAAACATGCTAACCTTTAGCCCGGTAAGCAAATTAAAAAAAAACGCAATATGTAGGCTACAGGAGAACGGAGACGTCGAGTAACCAAAACAAATGCGTTAAACAAATTCGTACACGTTATTTATCAATTTAACTCTAGAATTAAAGGATATACAACGAGAAAAAACGTTTGACAACCTTTAAACAGTTTTAATAACTATCTCAAAAATTATCGCTCTGATGCAAACAACTGATGAGTTATCTACTTAAATTTGTTGAACAAAACGACTTACGTATTTTAAACATGCTAACCTTTAGCCCGGTAAGCAAATTAAAAAAAAAATGCAATATGTAGGCTACACGAGAACGGAGACGTCGAGTAACCAAAACGAATGCGTTAAACAAATTCGTACACGTTATTTATCAATTTAACTCTAGAATTAAAGGATATACAACGAGAAACAACGTTTGACAACCTTTAAACAGATTTAATAACTATCTCAAAAATTATCGCTCTGATGCAAACAACTGATGAGTTATCTACTTAAATTTGTTGAACAAAACGACTTACGTATTTTAAGCATGCTAACCTTTAGCCCGGTAAGCAAATTAAAAAAAAAACGCAATATGTAGGCTACACGAGAACGGAGACGTCGAGTAACCAAAACAAATGCGTTAAACAAATTCGTACACGTTATTTATCAATTTAACTCTAGAATTAAAGGATATACAACGAGAAACAACGTTTGACAACCTTTAAACAGTTTTAATAACTATCTCAAAAATTATCGCTCTGATGCAAACAACTGATGAGTTATCTACTTAAATATGATGAACAAGACGACTTACGTATTCTAAACATGCTAACCTTTAGCCCGGTAAGCAAATTAAAAAAAAAAACGCAATATGTAGGCTACACGAGAACGGAGACGTCGAGTAACCAAAACAAATGCGTTAGACAAATTCGTACACGTTATTTATCAATTTAACTCTAGAATTAAAGGATATACAACGAGAAACAACGTTTGACAACCTTTAAACAGTTTTAATAACTATCTCAAAAATTATCGCTCTGATGCAAACAACTGATGAGTTATCTACTTAAATTTGATGAACAAAACGACTTACGTATTTTAAACATGCTAACCTTTAGCCCGGTAAGCAAATTAAAAAAAAAACGCAATATGTAGGCTACACGAGAACGGAAACGTCGAGTAACCAAAACAAATGCGTTAAACAAATTCGTACACGTTATTTATCAATTTAACTCTAGAATTAAAGGATATACAACGAGAAACAACGTTTGACAACCTTTAAACAGTTTTAATAACTATCTCAAAAATTATCGCTCTGATGCAAACAACTGATGAGTTATCTACTTAAATATGATGAACAAAACGACCTACGTATTTTAAACATGCTATCCTTTAGCCCGGTAAGCAAATTAAAAAAAAAACGCAATATGTAGGCTACACGAGAACGGAGACGTCGAGTAACCAAAACAAATGCGTTAAACAAATTCGTACACGTTATTTATCAATTTAACTCTAGAATTAAAGGATATACAACGAGAAACAACGTTTGACAACCTTTAAACAGTTTTAATAACTATCTCAAAAATTATCGCTCTGATGCAAACAACTGATGAGTTATCTACTTAAATTTGATGAACAAAACGACTTACGTATTTTAAACATGCTAACCTTTAGCCCGGTAAGCAAAATAAAAAAAAAAACGCAATATGTAGGCTACACGAGAACGGAGACGTCGAGTAACCAAAACAAATGCGTTAAACAAATTCGTACACGTTATTTATCAATTTAACTTTAGAATTAAAGGATATATAACGAGAAACAACGTTTGACAACCTTTAAACAGTTTTAATGACTATCTCAAAAATTATCGCTCTGATGCAAACAACTGATGAGTTATCTACTTAAATATGATGAACAAAACGACTTACGTATTTTAAACATGCTAACCTTTAGCCCGGTAAGCAAATTAAAAAAAAAACGCAATATGTAGGCTACACGAGAACGGAGACGTCGAGTAACCAAAACAAATGCGTTAAACAAATTCGTACACGTTATTTATCAATTTAACTCTAGAATTAAAGGATATACAACGAGAAACAACGTTTGACAACCTTTAGACAGTTTTATTAACTATCTCAAAAATTATCGCTCTGATGCAAACAACTGATGAGTTATCTACTTAAATTTGATGAACAAAACGACTTACGTATTTTAAACATGCTAACCTTTAGCCCGGTAAGCAAATTAAAAAAAAAACGCAATATGTAGGCTACACGAGAACGGAGACGTCGAGTAACCAAAACAAATGCGTTAAACAAATTCGTACACGTTATATATCAATTTAACTCTAGAATTAAAGGATATACAACGAGAAACAACGTTTGACAACCTTTAAACAGTTTTAATAACTATCTCAAAAATTATCGCTCTGATGCAAACAACTGATGAGTTATCTACTTAAATATGATGAACAAAACGACTTACGTATTTTAAACATGCTAACCTTTAGCCCGGTAAGCAAATTAAAAAAAAAACGCAATATGTAGGCTACACGAGAACGGAGACGTCGAGTAACCAAAACAAATGCGTTAAACAAATTCGTACACGTTATTTATCAATTTAACTCTAGAATTAAAGGATATACAACGAGAAACAACGTTTGACAACCTTTAAACAGTTTTAATGACTATCTCAAAAATTATCGCTCTGATGCAAACAACTGATGAGTTATCTACTTAAATATGATGAACAAAACGACTTACGTATTTTAAACATGCTAACCTTTAGCCCGGTAAGCAAATTAAAAAAAAAACGCAATATGTAGGCTACACGAGAACGGAGACGTCGAGTAACCAAAACAAATGCGTTAAACAAATTCGTACACGTTATTTATCAATTTAACTCTAGAATTAAAGGATGTACAACGAGAAACAACGTTTGACAACCTTTAGACAGTTTTAATAACTATCTCAAAAATTATCGCTCTGATGCAAACAACTGATGAGTTATCTACTTAAATTTGATGAACAAAACGACTTACGTATTTTAAACATGCTAACCTTTAGCCCGGTAAGCAAATTAAAAAAAAAACGCAATATGTAGGCTACACGAGAACGGAGACGTCGAGTAACCAAAACAAATGCGTTAAACAAATTCGTGCACGTTATTTATCAATTTAACTCTAGAATTAAAGGATATACAACGAGAAACAACGTTTGACAACCTTTAAACAGTTTTAATAACTATCTCAAAAATTATCGCTCTGATGCAAACAACTGATGAGTTATCTACTTAAATATGATGAACAAAACGACTTACGTATTTTAAACATGCTAACCTTTAGCCCGGTAAGCAAATTAAAAAAAAAAACGCAATACGTAGGCTACACGAGAACGGAGACGTCGAGTAACCAAAACAAATGCGTTAAACAAATTCGTACACGTTATTTATCAATTTAACTCTAGAATTAAAGGATATACAACGAGAAACAACGTTTGACAACCTTTAAACAGTTTTAATAACTATCTCAAAAATTATCGCTCTGATACAAACAACTGATGAGTTATCTACTTAAATATGATGAACAAAACGACTTACGTATTTTAAACATGCTAACCTTTAGCCCGGTAAGCAAATTAAAAAAAAAACGCAATATGTAGGCTACACGAGAACGGAGACGTCGAGTAACCAAAACAAATGCGTTAAACAAATTCGTACACGTTATTTATCAATTTAACTCTAGAATTAAAGAATATACAACGAGAAACAACGTTTGACAACCTTTAAACAGTTTTAATAACTATCTCAAAAATTATCGCTCTGATGCAAACAACTGATGAGTTATCTACTTAAATATGATGAACAAAACGACTTACGTATTTTAAACATGCTAACCTTTAGCCCGGTAAGCAAATTAAAAAAAAAAACGCAATATGTAGGCTACACGAGAATGGAGACGTCGAGTAACCAAAACAAATGCGTTAAACAAATTCGTACACGTTATTTATCAATTTAACTCTAGAATTAAAGGATATACAACGAGAAACAACGTTTGACAACCTTTAAACAGTTTTAATAACTATCTCAAAAATTATCGCTCTGATGCAAACAACTGATTAGTTATCTACTTAAATTTGATGAACAAAACGACTTACGTATTTTAAACATGCTAACCTTTAGCCCGGTAAGCAAATTATGTAGGCTACACGAGAACGGAGACGTCGAGTAACCAAAACAAATGCGTTAAACAAATTCGTACACGTTATTTATCAATTTAACTCTAGAATTAAAGGATATACAACGAGAAACAACGTTTGACAACCTTTAAACAGTTTTAATAACTATCTCAAAAATTATCGCTCTGATGCAAACAACTGATGAGTTATCTACTTAAATATGATGAACAAAACGACTTACGTATTTTAAACATGCTAACCTTTAGCCCGGTAAGCAAATTAAAAAAAAAAACGCAATATGTAGGCTACACGAGAACGGAGACGTCGAGTAACCAAAACAAATGCGTTAAACAAATTCGTACACGTTATTTATCAATTTAACTCTAGAATTAAAGGATATACAACGAGAAACAACGTTTGACAACCTTTAAACAGTTTTAATAACTATCTCAAAAATTATCGCTCTGATGCAAACAACTGATGAGTTATCTACTTAAATTTGATGAACAGAACGACTTACGTATTTTAAACATGCTAACCTTTAGCCCGGTAAGCAAATTAAAAAAAAAAACGCAATATGTAGGCTACACGAGAACGGAGACGTCGAGTAACCAAAACAAATGCGTTAAACAAATTCGTACACGTTATTTATCAATTTAACTCTAGAATTAAAGGATATACAACGAGAAACAACGTTTGACAACCTTTAAACAATTTTAATAACTTCCTCAAAAATTGTCGCTCTGATGCAAACAACTGATGAGTTATCTACTTAAATTTGATGAACAAAACGACTTACGTATTTTAAACATGCTAACCTTTAGCCCGGTAAGCAAATTAAAAAAAAAACGCAATATGTAGGCTACACGAGAACGGAGACGTCGAGTAACCAAAACAAATGCGTTAAACAAATTCGTACACGTTATTTATCAATTTAAACTCTAGAATTAAAGGATATACAACGAGAAACAACGTTTGACAACCTTTAGACAGTTTTAATAACTATCTCAAAAATTATCGCTCTGATGCAAACAACTGATGAGTTATCTACTTAAATTTGATGAACAAAACGACTTACGTATTTTAAACATGCTAACCTTTAGCCCGGTAAGCAAATTAAAAAAAAAAAACGCAATATGTAGGCTACACGAGAACGGAGACGTCCGAGTAACCAAAACAAATGCGTTAAACAAATTCGTACACGTTATTTATCAATTTAACTCTAGAATTAAAGGATATACAACGAGAAACAACGTTTGACAACCTTTAAACAGTTTTAATAACTATCTCAAAAATTATCGCTCTGATGCAAACAACTGATGAGTTATCTACTTAAATATGATGAACAAAACGACTTACGTATTTTAAACATGCTAACCTTTAGCCCGGTAAGCAAATTAAAAAAAAAACGCAATATGTAGGCTACACGAGAACGGAGACGTCGAGTAACCAAAAACAAATGCGTTAAACAAATTCGTACACGTTATTTATCAATTTAACTCTAGAATTAAAGGATATACAACGAGAAACAACGTTTGACAACCTTTAAACAGTTTTAATAACTATCTCAAAAATTATCGCTCTGATGCAAACAACTGATGAGTTATCTACTTAAATATGATGAACAAAACGACTTACGTATTTTAAACATGCTAACCTTTAGCCCGGTAAGCAAATTAAAAAAAAAAACGCAATATGTAGGCTACACGAGAACGGAGACGTCGAGTAACCAAAACAAATGCGTTAAACAAAATTCGTACACGTTATTTATCAATTTAACTCTAGAATTAAAGAATATACAACGAGAAACAACGTTTGACAACCTTTAAACAGTTTTAATAACTATCTCAAAAATTATCGCTCTGATGCAAACAACTGATGAGTTATCTACTTAAATATGATGAACAAAACGACTTACGTATTTTAAACATGCTAACCTTTTGCCCGGTAAGCAAATTAAAAAAAAACGCAATATGTAGGCTACACGAGAACGGAGACTTCGAGTAACCAAAACAAATGCGTTAAACAAATTCGTACACGTTATTTATCAATTTAACTCTAGAATTAAAGGATATACAACGAGAAACAACGTTTGACAACCTTTAAACAGTTTTAATAACTATCTCAAAAATTATCGCTCTGATGCAAACAACTGATGAGTTATCTACTTAAATATGATGAACAAAACGACTTACGTATTTTAAACATGCTAACCCTTTAGCCCGGTAAGCAAATTAAAAAAAAAAACGCAATATGTAGGCTACACGAGAACGGAGACGTCGAGTAACCAAAACAAATGCGTTAAACAAATTCGTACACGTTATTTATCAATTTAACTCTAGAATTAAAGAATATACAACGAGAAACAACGTTTGACAACCTTTAAACAGTTTTAATAACTATCTCAAAAATTATCGCTCTGATGCAAACAACTGATGAGTTATCTACTTAAATATGATGAACAAAACGACTTACGTATTTTAAACATGCTAACCTTTAGCCCGGTAAGCAAATTAAAAAAAAAAACGCAATATGTAGGCTACACGAGAATGGAGACGTCGAGTAACCAAAACAAATGCGTTAAACAAATTCGTACATGTTATTTATCAATTTAACTCTAGAATTAAAGGATATACAACGAGAAACAACGTTTGACAACCTTTAAACAGTTTTAATAACTATCTCAAAAATTATCGCTCTGATGCAAACAACTGATGAGTTATCTACTTAAATTTGATGAACAAAACGACTTACGTATTTTAAACATGCTAACCTTTAGCCCGGTAAGCAAATTAAATAAAAAAACGCAATATGTAGGCTACACGAGAACGGAGACGTCGAGTAACCAAAACAAATGCGTTAAACAAATTCGTACACGTTATTTATCAATTTAACTCTAGAATTAAAGGATATACAACGAGAAACAACGTTTGACAACCTTTAAACAGTTTTAATAAACTATCTCAAAAATTATCGCTCTGATGCAAACAACTGATGAGTTATCTACTTAAATATGATGAACAAAACGACTTACGTATTTTAAACATGCTAACCTTTAGCCCGGTAAGCAAATTAAAAAAAAAAAACGCAATACGTAGGCTACACGAGAACGGAGACGTCGAGTAACCAAAACAAATGCGTTAAACAAATTCGTACACGTTATTTATCAATTTAACTCTAGAATTAAAGGATATACAACGAGAAACAACGTTTGACAACCTTTAAACAGTTTTAATAACTATCTCAAAAATTATCGCTCTGATGCAAACAACTGATGAGTTATCTACTTAAATATGATGAACAAAACGACTTACGTATTTTAAACATGCTAACCTTTAGCCCGGTAAGCAAATTAAAAAAAAAAACGCAATATGTAGGCTACACGAGAACGGAGACGTCGAGTAACCAAAACAAATGCGTTAAACAAATTCGTACACGTTATTTATCAATTTAACTCTAGAATTAAAGAATATACAACGAGAAACAACGTTTGACAACCTTTAAACAGTTTTAATAACTATCTCAAAAATTATCGCTCTGATGCAAACAACTGATGAGTTATCTACTTAAATATGATGAACAAAACGACTTACGTATTTTAAACATGCTAACCTTTAGCCCGGTAAGCAAATTAAAAAAAAAAACGCAATATGTAGGCTACACGAGAATGGAGACGTCGAGTAACCAAAACAAATGCGTTAAACAAATTCGTACACGTTATTTATCAATTTAACTCTAGAATTAAAGGATATACAACGAGAAACAACGTTTGACAACCTTTAAACAGTTTTAATAACTATCTCAAAAATTATCGCTCTGATGCAAACAACTGATGAGTTATCTACTTAAATTTGATGAACAAAACGACTTACGTATTTTAAACATGCTAACCTTTAGCCCGGTAAGCAAATTAAAAAAAAAAACGCAATATGTAGGCTACACGAGAACGGAGACGTCGAGTAACCAAAACAAATGCGTTAAACAAATTCGTACACGTTATTTATCAATTTAACTCTAGAATTAAAGGATATACAACGAGAAACAACGTTTGACAACCTTTAAACAGTTTTAATAACTATCTCAAAAATTATCGCTCTGATGCAAACAACTGATGAGTTATCTACTTAAATATGATGAACAAAACGACTTACGTATTTTAAACATGCTAACCTTTAGCCCGGTAAGCAAATTAAAAAAAAAACGCAATATGTAGGCTACACGAGAACGGAGACGTCGAGTAACCAAAACAAATGCGTTAAACAAATTCGTACACGTTATTTATCAATTTAACTCTAGAATTAAAGGATATACAACGAGAAACAACGTTTGACAACCTTTAAACAGTTTTAATAACTATCTCAAAAATTATCGCTCTGATGCAAACAACTGATGAGTTATCTACTTAAATTTGATGAACAGAACGACTTACGTATTTTAAACATGCTAACCTTTAGCCCGGTAAGCAAATTAAAAAAAAAAACGCAATATGTAGGCTACACGAGAACGGAGACGTCGAGTAACCAAAACAAATGCGTTAAACAAATTCGTACACGTTATTTATCAATTTAACTCTAGAATTAAAGGATATACAACGAGAAACAACGTTTGACAACCTTTAAACAATTTTAATAACTTCCTCAAAAATTGTCGCTCTGATGCAAACAACTGATGAGTTATCTACTTAAATTTGATGAACAAAACGACTTACGTATTTTAAACATGCTAACCTTTAGCCCGGTAAGCAAATTAAAAAAAAAACGCAATATGTAGGCTACACGAGAACGGAGACGTCGAGTAACCAAAACAAATGCGTTAAACAAATTCGTACACGTTATTTATCAATTTAACTCTAGAATTAAAGGATATACAACGAGAAACAACGTTTGACAACCTTTAGACAGTTTTAATAACTATCTCAAAAATTATCGCTCTGATGCAAACAACTGATGAGTTATCTACTTAAATTTGATGAACAAACGACTTACGTATTTTAAACATGCTAACCTTTAGCCCGGTAAGCAAATTAAAAAAAAAAACGCAATATGTAGGCTACACGAGAACGGAGACGTCGAGTAACCAAAACAAATGCGTTAAACAAATTCGTACACGTTATTTATCAATTTAACTCTAGAATTAAAGGATATACAACGAGAAACAACGTTTGACAACCTTTAAACAGTTTTAATAACTATCTCAAAAATTATCGCTCTGATGCAAACAACTGATGAGTTATCTACTTAAATATGATGAACAAAACGACTTACGTATTTTAAACATGCTAACCTTTAGCCCGGTAAGCAAATTAAAAAAAAAACGCAATATGTAGGCTACACGAGAACGGAGACGTCGAGTAACCAAAACAAATGCGTTAAACAAATTCGTACACGTTATTTATCAATTTAACTCTAGAATTAAAGGATATACAACGAGAAACAACGTTTGACAACCTTTAAACAGTTTTAATAACTATCTCAAAAATTATCGCTCTGATGCAAACAACTGATGAGTTATCTACTTAAATATGATGAACAAAACGACTTACGTATTTTAAACATGCTAACCTTTAGCCCGGTAAGCAAATTAAAAAAAAAACGCAATATGTAGGCTACACGAGAACGGAGACGTCGAGTAACCAAAACAAATGCGTTAAACAAATTCGTACACGTTATTTATCAATTTAACTCTAGAATTAAAGAATATACAACGAGAAACAACGTTTGACAACCTTTAAACAGTTTTAATAACTATCTCAAAAATTATCGCTCTGATGCAAACAACTGATGAGTTATCTACTTAAATATGATGAACAAAACGACTTACGTATTTTAAACATGCTAACCTTTAGCCCGGTAAGCAAATTAAAAAAAAAACGCAATATGTAGGCTACACGAGAACGGAGACGTCGAGTAACCAAAACAAATGCGTTAAACAAATTCGTACACGTTATTTATCAATTTAACTCTAGAATTAAAGGATATACAACGAGAAACAACGTTTGACAACCTTTAAACAGTTTTAATAACTATCTCAAAAATTATCGCTCTGATGCAAACAACTGATGAGTTATCTACTTAAATATGATGAACAAAACGACTTACGTATTTTAAACATGCTAACCTTTAGCCCGGTAAGCAAATTAAAAAAAAAAACGCAATATGTAGGCTACACGAGAACGGAGACGTCGAGTAACCAAAACAAATGCGTTAAACAAATTCGTACACGTTATTTATCAATTTAACTCTAGAATTAAAGAATATACAACGAGAAACAACGTTTGACAACCTTTAAACAGTTTTAATAACTATCTCAAAAATTATCGCTCTGATGCAAACAACTGATGAGTTATCTACTTAAATATGATGAACAAAACGACTTACGTATTTTAAACATGCTAACCTTTAGCCCGGTAAGCAAATTAAAAAAAAAACGCAATATGTAGGCTACACGAGAATGGAGACGTCGAGTAACCAAAACAAATGCGTTAAACAAATTCGTACACGTTATTTATCAATTTAACTCTAGAATTAAAGGATATACAACGAGAAACAACGTTTGACAACTTTTAAACAGTTTTAATAACTATCTCAAAAATTAGCGCTCTGATGCAAACAACTGATGAGTTATCTACTTAAATTTGATGAACAAAACGACTTACGTATTTTAAACATGCTAACCTTTAGCCCGGTAAGCAAATTAAAAAAAAAAACGCAATATGTAGGCTACACGAGAACGGAGACGTCGAGTAACCAAAACAAATGCGTTAAACAAATTCGTACACGTTATTTATCAATTTAACTCTAGAATTAAAGGATATACAACGAGAAACAACGTTTGACAACCTTTAAACAGTTTTAATAACTATCTCAAAAATTATCGCTCTGATGCAAACAACTGATGAGTTATCTACTTAAATATGATGAACAAAACGACTTACGTATTTTAAACATGCTAACCTTTAGCCCGGTAAGCAAATTAAAAAAAAAAACGCAATATGTAGGCTACACGAGAACGGAGACGTCGAGTAACCAAAACAAATGCGTTAAACAAATTCGTACACGTTATTTATCAATTTAACTCTAGAATTAAAGGATATACAACGAGAAACAACGTTTGACAACCTTTAAACAGTTTTAATAACTATCTCAAAAATTATCGCTCTGATGCAAACAACTGATGAGTTATCTACTTAAATTTGATGAACAGAACGACTTACGTATTTTAAACATGCTAACCTTTAGCCCGGTAAGCAAATTAAAAAAAAAACGCAATATGTAGGCTACACGAGAACGGAGACGTCGAGTAACCAAAACAAATGCGTTAAACAAATTCGTACACGTTATTTATCAATTTAACTCTAGAATTAAAGGATATACAACGAGAAACAACGTTTGACAACCTTTAAACAATTTTAATAACTTCCTCAAAAATTGTCGCTCTGATGCAAAGAACTGATGAGTTATCTACTTAAATTTGATGAACAAAACGACTTACGTATTTTAAACAAGCTAACCTTTAGCCCGGTAAGCAAATTAAAAAAAAAACGCAATAAGTAGGCTACACGAGAACGGAGACGTCGAGTAACCAAAACAAATGCGTTAAACAAATTCGTACACGTTATTTATCAATTTAACTCTAGAATTAAAGGATATACAACGAGAAACAACGTTTGACAACCTTTAGACAGTTTTAATAACTATCTCAAAAATTATGGCTCTGATGCAAACAACTGATGAGTTATCTACTTAAATTTGATGAACAAAACGACTTACGTATTTTAAACATGCTAACCTTTAGCCCGGTAAGCAAATTAAAAAAAAAACGCAATATGTAGGCTACACGAGAACGGAGACGTCGAGTAACCAAAACAAATGCGTTAAACAAATTCGTACACGTTATTTACCAATTTAACTCTAGAATTAAAGGATATACAACGAGAAACAACGTTTGACAACCTTTAAACAGTTTTAATAACTATCTCAAAAATTAGCGCTCTGATGCAAACAACTGATGAGTTATCTACTTAAATATGATGAACAAAACGAGTTACGTATTTTAAACATGCTAACCTTTAGCCCGGTAAGCAAATTAAAAAAAAAAACGCAATATGTAGGCTACACGAGAACGGAGACGTCGAGTAACCAAAACAAATGCGTTAAACAAATTCGTACACGTTATTTATCAATTTAACTCTAGAATTAAAGGATATACAACGAGAAACAACGTTTGACAACCTTTAAACAGTTTTAATAACTATCTCAAAAATTATCGCTCTGATGCAAACAACTGATGAGTTATCTACTTAAATATGATGAACAAAACGACTTACGTATTTTAAACATGCTAACCTTTAGCCCGGTAAGCAAATTAAAAAAAAACGCAATATGTAGGCTACACGAGAACGGAGACGTCGAGTAACCAAAACAAATGCGTTAAACAAATTCGTACACGTTATTTATCAATTTAACTCTAGAATTAAAGAATATACAACGAGAAACAACGTTTGACAACCTTTAAACAGTTTTAATAACTATCTCAAAAATTATCGCTCTGATGCAAACAACTGATGAGTTATCTACTTAAATATGATGAACAAAACGACTTGCGTATTTTAAACATGCTAACCTTTAGCCCGGTAAGCAAATTAAAAAAAAAAACGCAATATGTAGGCTACACGAGAATGGAGACGTCGAGTAACCAAAACTAATGCGTTAAACAAATTCGTACACGTTATTTATCAATTTAACTCTAGAATTAAAGCATATACAACGAGAAACAACGTTTGACAACCTTTAAACAGTTTTAATAACTATCTCAAAAATTATCGCTCTGATGCAAACAACTGATGAGTTATCTACTTAAATATGATGAACAAAACGACTTACGTATTTTAAACATGCTAACCTTTAGCCCGGTAAGCAAATTAAAAAAAAAAACGCAATATGTAGGCTACACGAGAACGGAGACGTCGAGTAACCAAAACAAATGCGTTAAACAAATTCGTACACGTTATTTATCAATTTAACTCTAGAATTAAAGGATATACAACGAGAAACAACGTTTGAAAACAAATGCGTTAAACAAATTCGTACACGTTATTTATCAATTTAACTCTAGAATTAAAGGATATACAACGAGAAACAACGTTTGACAACCTTTAAACAGTTTTAATAACTATCTCAAAAATTTATCGCTCTGATGCAAACAACTGATGAGTTATCTACTTAAATATGATGAACAAAACGACTTACGTATTTTAAACATGCTAACCTTTAGCCCGGTAAGCAAATTAAAAAAAAAACGCAATATGTAGGCTACACGAGAACGGAGACGTCGAGTAACCAAAACAAATGCGTTAAACAAATTCGTACACGTTATTTATCAATTTAACTCTAGAATTAAAGGATATACAACGAGATACAACGTTTGACAACCTTTAAACAGTTTTAATAACTATCTCAAAAATTATCGCTCTGATGCAAACAACTGATGAGTTATCTACTTAAATATGATGAACAAAACGACTTACGTATTTTAGACATGCTAACCTTTAGCCCGGTAAGCAAATTAAAAAAAAAAACGTAATATGTAGGCTACACGAGAACGGAGACGTCGAGTATCCAAAACAAATGCGTTAAACAAATTCGTACACGTTATTTATCAATTTAACTCTAGAATTAAAGGATATACAACGAGAAACAACGTTTGACAACCTTTAAACAGTTTTAATAACTATCTTAAAAATTGTCGCTCTGATGCAAGCAACTGATGAGTTATCTACTTAAATATGTTGAACAAAACGACTTACGTATTTTAAGCATGCTAACCTTTAGCCCGGTAAGCAAATTTAAAAAAAAACGCAATATGTAGGCTACACGAGAACGGAGACGTCGAGTAACCAAAGCAAATGCGTTAAACAAATTCGTACACGTTATTTATCAATTTAACTCTAGAATTAAAGGATATACAACGAGAAACAACGTTTGACAACCTTTAAACAGTTTTAATAACTATCTCAAAAATTATCGCTCTGATGCAAACAACTGATGAGTTATCTACTTAAATTTGATGAACAAAACGACTTACGTATTTTAAACATGCTAACCTTTAGCCCGGTAAGCAAATTAAAAAAAAAACGCAATATGTAGGCTACACGAGAACGGAGACGTCGAGTAACCAAAACAAATGCGTTAAACAAATTCGTACACGTTATTTATCAATTTAACTCTAGAATTAAAGGATATACAACGAGAAACAACGTTTGACAACCTTTAAACAGTTTTAATAACTATCTCAAAAATTATCGCTCTGATGCAAACAACTGATGAGTTATCTACTTAAATATGATGACCAAAACGACTTACGTATTTTAAACATGCTAACCTTTAGCCCGGTAAGCAAATTAAAAAAAAAAACGCAATATGTAGGCTACACGAGAACGGAGACGTCGAGTAACCAAACAAATGCGTTAAACAAATTCGTACACGTTATTTATCAATTTAACTCTAGAATTAAAGGATATACAACGAGAAACAACGTTTGACAACCTTTAAACAGTTTTAATAACTATCTCAAAAATTATCGCTCTGATGCAAACAACTGATGAGTTATCTACTTAAATTTGTTGAACAAAACGACTTACGTATTTTAAGCATGCTAACCTTTAGCCCGGTAAGCAAATTAAAAAAAAAACGCAATATGTAGGCTACACGAGAACGGAGACGTCGAGTAACCAAAACAAATGCGTTAAACAAATTCGTACACGTTATTTATCAATTTAACTCTAGAATTAAAGGATATACAACGAGAAACAACGTTTGACAACCTTTAAACAGTTTTAATAACTATCTCAAAAATTATCGCTCTGATGCAAACAACTGATGAGTTATCTACTTAAATATGATGAACAAAACGACTTACGTATTTTAAACATGCTAACCTTTAGCCCGGTAAGCAAATTAAAAAAAAAAACGCAATATGTAGGCTACACGAGAACGGAGACGTCGAGTAACCAAAACAAATGCGTTAAACAAATTCGTACACGTTATTTATCAATTTAACTCTAGAATTAAAAGATATACAACGAGAAACAACGTTTGACAACCTTTAAACAGTTTTAATAACTATCTCAAAAATTATCGCTCTGATGCAAACAACTGATGAGTTATCTACTTAAATTTGATGAACAAAACGACTTACGTATTTTAAACATGCTAACCTTTAGCCCGGTAAGCAAATTAAAAAAAAAACGCAATACGTAGGCTACACGAGAACGGAGACGTCGAGTAACCAAAACAAATGCGTTAAACAAATTCGTACACGTTATTTATCAATTTAACTCTAGAATTAAAGGATATACAACGAGAAACAACGTTTGACAACCTTTAAACAGTTTTAATAACTATCTCAAAAATTATCGCTCTGATCAAAACAACTGATGAGTTATCTACTTAAATTTGATGAACAAAACGACTTACGTATTTTAAACATGCTAACCTTTAGCCCGGTAAGCAAATTAAAAAAAAAAACGCAATATGTAGGCTACACGAGAACGGAGACGTCGAGTAACCAAAACAAATGCGTTAAACAAATTCGTACACGTTATTTATCAATTTAACTCTAGAATTAAAGGATATACAACGAGAAACAACGTTTGAAAACAAATGCGTTAAACAAATTCGTACACGTTATTTATCAATTTAACTCTAGAATTAAAGGATATACAACGAGAAACAACGTTTGACAACCTTAAAACAGTTTTAATAACTATCTCAAAAATTTATCGCTCTGATGCAAACAACTGATGAGTTATCTACTTAAATATGATGAACAAAACGACTTACGTATTTTAAACATGCTAACCTTTAGCCCGGTAAGCAAATTAAAAAAAAAAACGCAATATGTAGGCTACACGAGAACGGAGACGTCGAGTAACCAAAACAAATGCGTTAAACAAATTCGTACACGTTATTTATCAATTTAACTCTAGAATTAAAGGATATACAACGAGATACAACGTTTGACAACCTTTAAACAGTTTTAATAACTATCTCAAAAATTATCGCTCTGATGCAAACAACTGATGAGTTATCTACTTAAATATGATGAACAAAACGACTTACGTATTTTAGACATGCTAAACTTTAGCCCGGTAAGCAAATTAAAAAAAAAACGTAATATGTAGGCTACACGAGAACGGAGACGTCGAGTATCCAAAACAAATGCGTTAAACAAATTCGTACACGTTATTTATCAATTTAACTCTAGAATTAAAGGATATACAACGAGAAACAACGTTTGACAACCTTTAAACAGTTTTAATAACTATCTTAAAAATTGTCGCTCTGATGCAAGCAACTGATGAGTTATCTACTTAAATATGTTGAACAAAACGACTTACGTATTTTAAGCATGCTAACCTTTAGCCCGGTAAGCAAATTAAAAAAAAAACGCAATATGTAGGCTACACGAGAACGGAGACGTCGAGTAACCAAAACAAATGCGTTAAACAAATTCGTACACGTTATTTATCAATTTAACTCTAGAATTAAAGGATATACAACGAAAAACAACGTTTGACAACCTTTAAACAGTTTTAATAACTATCTCAAAAATTATCGCTCTGATGCAAACAACTGATGAGTTATCTACTTAAATTTGATGAACAAAACGACTTACGTATTTTAAACATGCTAACCTTTAGCCCGGTAAGCAAATTAAAAAAAAAACGCAATATGTAGGCTACACGAGAACGGAGACGTCGAGTAACCAAAACAAATGCGTTAAACAAATTCGTACACGTTATTTATCAATTTAACTCTAGAATTAAAGGATATACAACGAGAAACAACGTTTGACAACCTTTAAACAGTTTTAATAACTATCTCAAAAATTATCGCTCTGATGCAAACAACTGATGAGTTATCTACTTAAATATGATGACCAAAACGACTTACGTATTTTAAACATGCTAACCTTTAGCCCGGTAAGCAAATTAAAAAAAAAACGCAATATGTAGGCTACACGAGAACGGAGACGTCGAGTAACCAAAACAAATGCGTTAAACAAATTCGTACACGTTATTTATCAATTTAACTCTAGAATTAAAGGATATACAACGAGAAACAACGTTTGACAACCTTTAAACAGTTTTAATAACTATCTCAAAAATTATCGCTCTGATGCAAACAACTGATGAGTTATCTACTTAAATTTGTTGAACAAAACGACTTACGTATTTTAAGCATGCTAACCTTTAGCCCGGTAAGCAAATTAAAAAAAAAACGCAATATGTAGGCTACACGAGAACGGAGACGTCGAGTAACCAAAACAAATGCGTTAAACAAATTCGTACACGTTATTTATCAATTTAACTCTAGAATTAAAGGATATACAACGAGAAACAACGTTTGACAACCTTTAAACAGTTTTAATAACTATCTCAAAAATTATCGCTCTGATGCAAACAACTGATGAGTTATCTACTTAAATATGATGAACAAAACGACTTACGTATTTTAAACATGCTAACCTTTAGCCCGGTAAGCAAATTAAAAAAAAAAACGCAATATGTAGGCTACACGAGAACGGAGACGTCGAGTAACCAAAACAAATGCGTTAAACAAATTCGTACACGTTATTTATCAATTTAACTCTAGAATTAAAAGATATACAACGAGAAACAACGTTTGACAACCTTTAAACAGTTTTAATAACTATCTCAAAAATTATCGCTCTGATGCAAACAACTGATGAGTTATCTACTTAAATTTGATGAACAAAACGACTTACGTATTTTAAACATGCTAACCTTTAGCCCGGTAAGCAAATTAAAAAAAAAACGCAATACGTAGGCTACACGAGAACGGAGACGTCGAGTAACCAAAACAAATGCGTTAAACAAATTCGTACACGTTATTTATCAATTTAACTCTAGAATTAAAGGATATACAACGAGAAACAACGTTTGACAACCTTTAAACAGTTTTAATAACTATCTCAAAAATTATCGCTCTGATGCAAACAACTGATGAGTTATCTACTTAAATTTGTTGAACAAAACGACTTACGTATTTTAAACATGCTAACCTTTAGCCCGGTAAGCAAATTAAAAAAAAAACGCAATATGTGGGCTACACGAGAACGGAGACGTCGAGTAACCAAAACAAATGCGTTAAACAAATTCGTACACGTTATTTATCAATTTAACTCTAGAATTAAAGGATATACAACGAGAAACAACGTTTGACAACCTTTAAACAGTTTTAATAACTATCTCAAAAATTATCGCTCTGATGCAAACAACTGATGAGTTATCTACTTAAATTTGATGAACAAAACGACTTACGTATTTTAAACATGCTAACCTTTAGCCCGGTAAGCAAATTAAAAAAAAAACGCAATATGTAGACTACACGAGAACGGAGACGTCGAGTAACCAAAACAAATGCGTTAAACAAATTCGTACACGTTATTTATCAATTTAACTCTAGAATTAAAGGATATACAACGAGAAACAACGTTTGACAACCTTTAAACAGTTTTAATAACTATCTCAAAAATTGTCGATCTGATGCAAACAACTGATGAGTTATCTACTTAAATTTGTTGAACAAAACGACTTACGTATTTTAAACATGCTAACCTTTAGCCCGGTAAGCAAATTAAAAAAAAACGCAATATGTGGGCTACACGAGAACGGAGACGTCGAGTAACCAAAACAAATGCGTTAAACAAATTCGTACACGTTATTTATCAATTTAACTCTAGAATTAAAGGATATACAACGAGAAACAACGTTTGACAACCTTTAAACAGTTTTAATAACTATCTCAAAAATTATCGCTCTGATGCAAACAACTGATGAGTTATCTACTTAAATTTGATGAACAAAACGACTTACGTATTTTAAACATGCTAACCTTTAGCCCGGTAAGCAAATTAAAAAAAAACGCAATATGTAGGCTACACGAGAACGGAGACGTCGAGTAACCAAAACAAATGCGTTAAACAAATTCGTACACGTTATTTATCAATTTAACTCTAGAATTAAAGGATATACAACGAGAAACAACGTTTGACAACCTTTAAACAGTTTTAATAACTATCTCAAAAATTATCGCTCTGATGCAAACAACTGATGAGTTATCTACTTAAATTTGATGAACAAAACGACTTACGTATTTTAAACATGCTAACCTTTAGCCCGGTAAGCAAATTAAAAAAAAAACGCAATATGTAGGCTACACGAGAACGGAGACGTCGAGTAACCAAAACAAATGCGTTAAACAAATTCGTACACGTTATTTATCAATTTAACTCTAAAATTAAAGGATATACAACGAGAAACAACGTTTGACAACCTTTAAACAGTTTTAATAACTATCTCAAAAATTATCGCTCTGATGCAAACAACTGATGAGTTATCTACTTAAATTTGATGAACAAAACGACTTACGTATTTTAAACATGCTAACCTTTAGCCCGGTAAGCAAATTAAAAAAAAAACGCAATATGTAGGCTACACGAGAACGGAGACGTCGAGTAACCAAAACAAATGCGTTAAACAAATTCGTACACGTTATTTATCAATTTAACTCTAGAATTAAAGGATATACAACGAGAAACAACGTTTGACAACTTTTAAACAGTTTTAATAACTATCTCAAAAATTATCGCTCTGATGCAAACAACTGATGAGTTATCTACTTAAATTTGTTGAACAAAACGACTTACGTATTTTAAGCATGCTAACCTTTAGCCCGGTAAGCAAATAAAAAAAAACGCAATATGTAGGCTACACGAGAACGGAGACGTCGAGTAACCAAAACAAATGCGTTAAACAAATTCGTACACGTTATTTATCAATTTAACTCTAGAATTAAAGGATATACAACGAGAAACAACGTTTGACAACCTTTAAACAGTTTTAATAACTATCTCAAAAATTATCGCTCTGATGCAAACAACTGATGAGTTATCTACTTAAATTTGATGAACAAAACGACTTACGTATTTTAAACATGCTAACCTTTAGCCCGGTAAGCAAATTAAAAAAAAAACGCAATATGTAGACTACACGAGAACGGAGACGTCGAGTAACCAAAACAAATGCGTTAAACAAATTCGTACACGTTATTTATCAATTTAACTCTAGAATTAAAGGATATACAACGAGAAACAACGTTTGACAACCTTTAAACAGTTTTAATAACTATCTCAAAATTTGTCGATCTGATGCAAACAACTGATGAGTTATCTACTTAAATTTGTTGAACAAAACGACTTACGTATTTTAAACATGCTAACCTTTAGCCCGGTAAGCAAATTAAAAAAAAAACGCAATATGTGGGCTACACGAGAACGGAGACGTCGAGTAACCAAAACAAATGCGTTAAACAAATTCGTACACGTTATTTATCAATTTAACTCTAGAATTAAAGGATATACAACGAGAAACAACGTTTGACAACCTTTAAACAGTTTTAATAACTATCTCAAAAATTATCGCTCTGATGCAAACAACTGATGAGTTATCTACTTAAATTTGATGAACAAAACGACTTACGTATTTTAAACATGCTAACCTTTAGCCCGGTAAGCAATTTAAAAAAAAAACGCAATATGTAGGCTACACGAGAACGGAGACGTCGAGTAACCAAAACAAATGCGTTAAACAAATTCGTACACGTTATTTATCAATTTAACTTTAGAATTAAAGGATATACAACGAGAAACAACGTTTGACAACCTTTAAACAGTTTTAATAACTATCTCAAAAATTGTCGCTCTGATGCAAACAACTGATGAGTTATCTACTCAAATTTGTTGAACAAAACGACTTACGTATTTTAAGCATGCTAACCTTTAGCCCGGCAAGCAAATTAAAAAAAAAAACACAATATGTAGGCTACACGAGAACGGAGACGTCGAGTAACCAAAACAAATGCGTTAAACAAATTCGTACACGTTATTTATCAATTTAACTCTAGAATTAAAGGATATACAACGAGAAACAACGTTTGACAACCTTTAAACAGTTTTAATAACTATCTCAAAAATTGTCGCTCTGATGCAAACAACTGATGAGTTATCTACTTAAATTTGATGAACAAAACGACTTACGTATTTTAAACATGCTAAACTTTAGCCCGGTAAGCAAATTAAAAAAAAAACGCAATATGTAGGCTACACGAGAACGGAGACGTCGAGTAACCAAAACAAATGCGTTAAACAAATTCGTACACGTTATTTATCAATTTAACTCTAGAATTAAAGGATATACAACGAGAAACAACGTTTGACAACCTTTAAACAGTTTTAATAACTATCTCAAAAATTATCGCTCTGATGCAAACAACTCATGAGTTATCTACTTAAATATGATGAACAAAACGACTTACGTATTTTAAACATGCTAACTTTTAGCCCGGTAAGCAAATTAAAAAAAAAAAACGCAATATGTAGGCTACACGAGAACGGAGACGTCGAGTAACCAAAACAAATGCGTTAAACAAATTCGTACACATTATTTATCAATTTAACTCTAGAATTAAAGGATATACAACGAGAAACAACGTTTGACAACCTTTAAACAGTTTTAATAACTATCTCAAAAATTATCGCTCTGATGCAAACAACTGATGAGTTATCTACTTAAATTTGATGAACAAAACGACTTACGTATTTTAAACATGCTAACCTTTAACCCGGTAAGCAAATTAAAAAAAAAACGCAATATGTGGACTACACGAGAACGGAGACGTCGAGTAACCAAAACAAATGCGTTAAACAAATTCGTACACGTTATTTATCAATTTAATTCTAGAATTAAAGGATATACAACGAGAAACAACGTTTGACAACCTTTAAACAGTTTAAATAACTATCTCAAAAATTGTCGCTCTGATGCAAACAACTGCTGAGTTATCTACTCAAATTTGTTGAACAAAACGACTTACGTATTTTAAACATGCTAACCTTTAGCCCGGTAAGCAAATTTAAAAAAAAACGCAATATGTAGGCTACACGAGAACGGAGACGTCGAGTAACCAAAACAAATGTGTTAAACAAATTCGTACACGTTATTTATCAATTTAACTCTAGAATTAAAGGATATACAACGAGAAACAACGTTTGACAACCTTTAAACAGTTTTAATAACTATCTCAAAAATTATCGCTCTGATGCAAACAACTGATGAGTTATCTACTTATATATGATGAACAAAACGACTTACGTATTTTAAACATGCTAACCTTTAGCCCGGTAAGCAAATTTAAAAAAAAACGCAATATGTAGGCTACACGAGAACGGAGACGTCGAGTAACCAAAACAAATGCGTTAAACAAATTCGTACACGTTATTTATCAATTTAACTCTAGAATTAAAGGATATACAACGAGAAACAACGTTTGACAACCTTTAAACAGTTTTAATAACTATCTCAAAAATTATCGCTCTGATGCAAACAACTGATGAGTTATCTACTTAAATTTGTTGAACAAAACGACTTACGTATTTTAAGCATGCTAACCTTTAGCCCGGTAAGCAAATTAAAAAAAAAAACGCAATTTGTAGGCTACACGAGAACGGAGACGTCGAGTAACCAAAACAAATGCGTTAAACAAATTCGTACTCGTTATTTATCAATTTAACTCTAGAATTAAAGGATATACAACAAGAAACAACGTTTGACAACCTTTAAACAGTTTTAATAACTATCTCAAAAATTGTCGCTCTGATGCAAACAACTGATGAGTTATCTACTTAAATTTGATGAACAAAACGACTTACGTATTTTAAACATGCTAACCTTTAGCCCGGTAAGCAAATTAAAAAAAAAACGCAATATGTAGGCTACACGAGAACGGAGACGTCGAGTAACCAAAACAAATGCGTTTAACAAATTCGTACACGTTATTTATCAATTTAACTCTAGAATTAAAGGATATACAACGAGAAACAACGTTTGACAACCTTTAAACAGTTTTAATAACTATCTCAAAAATTATCGCTCTGATGCAAACAACTGATGAGTTATCTACTTAAATTTGTTGAACAAAACGACTTACGTATTTTAAGCATGCTAACATTTAGCCCGGTAAGCAAATTAAAAAAAAAACGCAATATGTAGGCTACACGAGAACGGAGACGTCGAGTAACCAAAACAAATGCGTTAAACAAATTCGTACACGTTATTTATCAATTTAACTCTAGAATTAAAGGATATACAACGAGAAACAACGTTTGACAACCTTTAAACAGTTTTAATAACTATCTCAAAAATTATCGCTCTGATGCAAACAACTGATGAGTTATCTACTTAAATTTGTTGAACAAAACGACTTACGTATTTTAAGCATGCTAACCTTTAGCCCGGTAAGCAAATTAAAAAAAAAAACGCAATTTGTAGGCTACACGAGAACGGAGACGTCGAGTAACCAAAACAAATGCGTTAAACAAATTCGTACTCGTTATTTATCAATTTAACTCTAGAATTAAAGGATATACAACAAGAAACAACGTTTGACAACCTTTAAACAGTTTTAATAACTATCTCAAAAATTGTCGCTCTGATGCAAACAACTGATGAGTTATCTACTTAAATTTGATGAACAAAACGACTTACGTATTTTAAACATGCTAACCTTTAGCCCGGTAAGCAAATTAAAAAAAAAACGCAATATGTAGGCTACACGAGAACGGAGACGTCGAGTAACCAAAACAAATGCGTTTAACAAATTCGTACACGTTATTTATCAATTTAACTCTAGAATTAAAGGATATACAACGAGAAACAACGTTTGACAACCTTTAAACAGTTTTAATAACTATCTCAAAAATTATCGCTCTGATGCAAACAACTGATGAGTTATCTACTTAAATTTGTTGAACAAAACGACTTACGTATTTTAAGCATGCTAACATTTAGCCCGGTAAGCAAATTAAAAAAAAAACGCAATATGTAGGCTACACGAGAACGGAGACGTCGAGTAACCAAAACAAATGCGTTAAACAAATTCGTACACGTTATTTATCAATTTAACTCTAGAATTAAAGGATATACGTTACTCGACGTCTCCGTTCTCGTCGGAGACGTCGAGTAACCAAAACAAATGCGTTAAACAAATTCGTACACGTTATTTATCAATTTGACTCTAGAATTAAAGCATATACAACGAGAAACAACGTTTGACAACCTTTAAACAGTTTTAATAACTATCTCAAAAATTATCGCTCTGATGCACACAACTGATGAGTTATCTACTTAAATTTGATGAACAAAACGACTTACGTATTTTAGACATGCTAACCTTTAGCCCGGTAAGCAAATTAAAAAAAAAAAACGCAATATGTAGGCTACACGAGAACGGAGACGTCGAGTAACCAAAACAAATGCGTTAAACAAATTCGTACACGTTATTTATCAATTTAACTCTAGAATTAAAGGATATACAACGAGAAACAACGTTTGACAACCTTTAAACAGTTTTAATAACTATCTCAAAAATTATCGCTCTGATGCAAACAACTGATGAGTTATCTACTTAAATTTGATGAACAAAACGACTTACGTATTTTAAACATGCTAACCTTTAGCCCGGTAAGCAAATTAAAAAAAAACGCAATATGTAGGCTACACGAAAACGGAGACGTCAAGTAACCAAAACAAATGCATTAAACAAATTCGTACACGTTATTTATCAATTTAACTCTAGAATTAAAGGATATACAACGAGAAACAACGTTTGACAACCTTTAAACAGTTTTAATAACTATCTCAAAAATTATCGCTCTGATGCAAACAACTGATGAGTTATCTACTTAAATATGATGAACAAAACGACTTACGTATTTTAAACATGCTAACCTTTAGCCCGGTAAGCAAATTAAAAAAAAAAACGCAATATGTAGGCTACACGAGAACGGAGACGTCGAGTAACCAAAACAAATACGTTAAACAAATTCGTACACGTTATTTATCAATTTAACTCTAGAATTAAAGGATATACAACGAGAAACAACGTTTGACAACCTTTAAACAGTTTTAATAACTATCTCAAAAATTGTCGCTCTGATGCAAACAACTGATGAGTTATCTACTTAAATATGATGAACAAAACGACTTACGTATTTTAAACATGCTAACCTTTAGCCCGGTAAGCAAATTAAAAAAAAAACGCAATATGTAGGCTACACGAGAACGGAGACGTCGAGTAACCAAAACAAATGCGTTAAACAAATTCGTACACGTTATTTATCAATTTAACTCTAGAATTAAAGGATATACAACGAGAAACAACGTTTGACAACCTTTAAACAGTTTTAATAACTATCTCAAAAATTGTCGCTCTGATGCAAACAACTGATGAGTTATCTACTTAAATTTGATGAACAAAACGACTTACGTATTTTAAACATGCTAACCTTTAGCCCGGTAAGCAAATTAAAAAAAAAACGCAATATGTAGGCTACAGGAGAACGGAGACGTCGAGTAACCAAAACAAATGCGTTAAACAAATTCGTACATGTTATTTATCAATTTAACTCTAGAATTAAAGGATATACAACGAGAAACAACGTTTGACAACCTTTAAACAGTTTTAATAACTATCTCAAAAATTATCGCTCTGATGCAAACAACTGATGAGTTATCTACTTAAATTTGATGAACAAAACGACTTACGTATTTTAAACATGCTAACCTTTAGCCCGGTAAGCAAATTAAAAAAAAAACGCAATATGTAGGCTACACGAGAACGGAGACGTCGAGTAACCAAAACAAATGCGTTAAACAAATTCGTACACGTTATTTATCAATTTAACTTTAGAATTAAAGGATATACAACGAGAAACAACGTTTGACAACCTTTAAACAATTTTAATAACTATCTCAAAAATTATCGCTCTGATGCAAACAACTGATGAGTTATCTACTTAAATTTGATGAACAAAACGACTTACGTATTTTAAACATGCTAACCTTTAGCCCGGTAAGCAAATTAAAAAAAAAACGCAATATGTAGGCTACATGAGAACGGAGACGTCGAGTAACCAAAACAAATGCGTTAAACAAATTCGTACACGTTATTTATCAATTTAACTCTAGAATTAAAGGATATACAACGAGAAACAACGTTTGACAACCTTTAAACAGTTTTAATAACTATCTCAAAAATTATCGCTCTGATGCAAACAACTGATGAGTTATCTACTTAAATTTGATGAACAAAACGACTTCCGTATTTTAAACATGCTAACCTTTAGCCCGGTAAGCAAATTAAAAAAAAAACGCAATATGTAGGCTACACGAGAACGGAGACGTCGAGTAACCAAAACAAATGCGTTAAACAAATTCGTACACGTTATTTATCAATTTAACTCTAGAATTAAAGGATATACAACGAGAAACAACGTTTGACAACCTTTAAACAGATTTAGTAACTATCTCAAAAATTATCGCTCTGATGCAAACAACTGATGAGTTATCTACTTAAATTTGATGAACAAAACGACTTACGTATTTTAAACATGCTAACCTTTAGCCCGGTAAGCAAATTAAAAAAAAAAACGCACTATGTAGGCTACACGAGAACGGAGACGTCGAGTAACCAAAACAAATGCGTTAAACAAATTCGTACACGTTATTTATCAATTTAACTCTAGAATTAAAGGATATACAACGAGAAACAACGTTTGACAACCTTTAAACAGTTTTAATAACTATCTCAAAAATTATCGCTCTGATGCAAACAACTGATGAGTTATCTACTTAAATTTGTTGAACAAAACGACTTACGTATTTTAAACATGCTAACCTTTAGCCCGGTAAGCAAATTAAAAAAAAAACGCAATATGTAGGCTACACGAGAACGGAGACGTCGAGTAACCAAAACAAATGCGTTAAACAAATTCGTACACGTTATTTATCAATTTAACTCTAGAATTAAAGGATATACAACGAGAAACAACGTTTGACAACCTTTAAACAGTTTTAATAACTATCTCAAAAATTATCGCTCTGATGCAAACAACTGATGAGTTGTCTACTTAAATATGATGAACAAAACGACTTACGTATTTTAAACATGCTAACCTTTAGCCCGGTAAGCAAATTAAAAAAAAAACGCAATATGTAGGCTACACGAGAACGGAGACGTCGAGTAACCAAAACAAATGCGTTAAACAAATTCGTACACGTTATTTATCAATTTAACTCTAGAATTAAAGGATATACAACGAGAAACAACGTTTGACAACCTTTAAACAGTTTTAATAACTATCTCAAAAATTATCGCTCTGATGCAAACAACTGATGAGTTATCTACTTAAATTTGATGAACAAAACGACTTACGTATTTTAAACATGCTAACCTTTAGCCCGGTAAGCAAATTAAAAAAAAAAACGCAATATGTAGGCTACACGAGAACGGAGACGTCGAGTAACCAAAACAAATGCGTTAAACAAATTCGTACACGTTATTTATCAATTTAACTCTAGAATTAAAGGATATACAACGAGAAACAACGTTTGACAACCTTTAAACAGTTTTAATAACTATCTCAAAAATTATCGCTCTGATGCAAACAACTGATGAGTTATCTACTTAAATATGATGAACAAAACGACTTACGTATTTTAAACATGCTAACCTTTAGCCCGGTAAGCAAATTAAAAAAAAAACGCAATATGTAGGCTACACGAGAACGGAGACGTCGAGTAACCAAAACAAATGCGTTAAACAAATTCGTACACGTTATTTATCAATTTAACTCTAGAATTAAAGGATATACAACGAGAAACAACGTTTGACAACCTTTAAACAGTTTTAATAACTATCTCAAAAATTATCGCTCTGATGCAAACCACTGATGAGTTATCTACTTAAATTTGATGAACAAAACGACTTACGTATTTTAAACATGCTAACCTTTAGCCCGGTAAGCAAATTAAAAAAAAACGCAATATGTAGGCTACACGAGAACGGAGACGTCGAGTAACCAAAGCAAATGCGTTAAACAAATTCGTACACGTTATTTATCAATTTAACTCTAGAATTAAAGGATATACAACGAGAAACAACGTTTGACAACCTTTAAACAGTTTTAATAACTATCTCAAAAATTGTCGCTCTGATGCAAACAACTGATGAGTTATCTACTTAAATTTGATGAACAAAACGACTTACGTATTTTCAATATGCTAACCTTTAGCCCGGTAAGCAAATTTAAAAAAAAACGCAATATGTAAGCTACACGAGAACGGAGACGTCGAGTAACCAAAACAAATGCGTTAAACAAATTCGTACACGTTATTTATCAATATAACTCTAGAATTAAAGGATATACAACGAGAAACAACGTTTGACAACCTTTAAACAGTTTTAATAACTATCTCAAAAATTGTCGCTCTGATGCAAACAACTGATGAGTTATCTACTTAAATATGATGAACAAAACGACTTACGTATTTTAAGCATGCTAACCTTTAGCCCGGTAAGCAAATTAAAAAAAAAACGCAATATGTAGGCTACACGAGAACGGAGATGTCGAGTAACCAAAACAATTGCGTTAAACAAATTCGTACACGTTATTTATCAATTTAACTCTAGAATTAAAGGATATACAACGAGAAACAACGTTTGACAACCTTTAAACAGTTTTAATAACTATCTCAAAAATTATCGCTCTGATGCAAACAACTGATGAGTTATCTACTTAAATTTGATGAACAAAACGACTTACGTATTTTAAACATGCTAACCTTTAGCCCGGTAAGCAAATTAAAAAAAAAAACGCAATATGTAGGCTACACGAGAACGGAGACGTCGAGTAACCAAAACAAATCCGTTAAACAAATTCGTACACGTTATTTATCAATTTAACTCTAGAATTAAAGAATATACAACGAGAAACAACGTTTGACAACCTTTAAACAGTTTTAATAACTATCTCAAAAATTATCGCTCTGATGCAAACAACTGATGAGTTATCTACTTAAATTTGATGAACAAAACGACTTACGTATTTTAAACATGCTAACCTTTAGCCCGGTAAGCAAATTAAAAAAAAAACGCATTATGTAGGCTACACGAGAACGGAGACGTCGAGTAACCAAAACAAATGCGTTAAACAAATTCGTACACGTTATTTATCAATTTAACTCTAGAATTAAAGGATATACAACGAGAAACAACGTTTGACAACCTTTAAACAGTTTTAATAACTATCTCAAAAATTATCGCTCTGATGCAAACAACTGATGAGTTATCTACTTAAATTTGTTGAACAAAACGACTTACGTATTTTAAGCATGCTAACCTTTAGCCCGGTAAGCAAATTAAAAAAAAAACGCAATATGTAGGCTACACGAGAACGGAGACGTCGAGTAACCAAAACAAATGCGTTAAACAAATTCGTACACGTTATTTATCAATTTAGCTCTAGAATTAAAGGATATACAACGAGAAACAACGTTTGACAACCTTTAAACAGTTTTAATAACTATCTCAAAAATTATCGCTCTGATGCAAACAACTGATGAGTTATCTACTTAAATTTGATGAACAAAACGACTTACGTATTTTAAACATGCTAACCTTTAGCCCGGTAAGCAAATTAAAAAAAAAACGCAATATGTAGGCTACACGAGAACGGAGACGTCGAGTAACCAAAACAAATGCGTTAAACAAATTCGTACACGTTATTTATCAATTTAACTCTAGAATTAAAGGATATACAACGAGAAACAACGTTTGACAACCTTTAAACAGTTTTAATAACTATCTCAAAAATTATCGCTCTGATGCAAACAACTGATGAGTTATCTACTTAAATTTGATGAACAAAACGGCTTACGTATTTTAAACATGCTAACCTTTAGCCCGGTAAGCAAATTAAAAAAAAAACGCAATATGTAGGCTACACGAGAACGGAGACGTCGAGTAACCAAAACAAATGCGTTAAACAAATTCGTACACGTTATTTATCAATTTAACTCTAGAATTAAAGGATATACAACGAGAAACAACGTTTGACAACCTTTAAACAGTTTTAATAACTATCTCAAAAATTATCGCTCTGATGCAAACAACTGATGAGTTATCTACTTAGATTTGTTGAACAAAACGACTTACGTATTTTAAACATGCTAACCTTTAGCCCGGTAAGCAAATTAAAAAAAACGCAATATGTAGGCTACACGAGAACGGAGACGTCGAGTAACCAAAACAAATGCGTTAAACAAATTCGTACACGTTATTTATCAATTTAACTCTAGAATTAAAAGATATACAACGAGAAACAACGTTTGACAACCTTTAAACAGTTTTAATAACTATCTCAAATATTATCGCTCTGATGCAAACAACTGATGAGTTATCTACTTAAATATGATGAACAAAACGACTTACGTATTTTAAACATGCTAACCTTTAGCCCGGTAAGGAAATTAAAAAAAAAACGCAATATGTAGGCTACACGAGAACGGAGACGTCGAGTAACCAAAACAAATGCGTTAAACAAATTCGTACACGTTATTTATCAATTTAACTCTAGAATTAAAGGATATACAACGATAAACAACGTTTGACAACCTTTAAACAGTTTTAATAACTATCTCAAAAATTATCGCTCTGATGCAAACAACTGATGAGTTATCTACTTAAATTTGATGAACAAAACAACTTACGTATTTTAAACATGCTAACCTTTAGCCCGGTAAGCAAATTAAAAAAAAAACGAAATATGTAGGCTACACGAGAACGGAGACGTCGAGTAACCAAAACAAATGCGTTAAACAAATTCGTACACGTTATTTATCAATTTAACTCTAGAATTAAAGGATATACAACGAGAAACAACGTTTGACAACCTTTAAACAGTTTTAATAACTATCTCAAAAATTATCGCTCTGATGCAAACAACTGATGAGTTATCTACTTAAATATGATGAACAAAACGACTTACGTATTTTAAACATGCTAACCTTTAGCCCGGTAAGCAAATTAAAAAAAAAACGCAATATGTAGGCTACACGAGAACGGAGACGTCGAGTAACCAAAACAAATGCGTTAAACAAATTCGTACACGTTATTTATCAATTTAACTCTAGAATTAAAGGATATACAACGAGAAACAACGTTTGACAACCTTTAAACAGTTTTAATAACTATCTCAAAAATTATCGCTCTGATGCAAACAACTGATGAGTTATCTACTTAAATATGATGAACAAAACGACTTACATATTTTAAACATGCTAACCTTTAGCCCGGTAAGCAAATTAAAAAAAAAACGCAATATGTAGGCTACACGAGAACGGAGACGTCGAGTAACCAAAACAAATGCGTTAAACAAATTCGTACACGTTATTTATCAATTTAACTCTAGAATTAAAGTATATACAACGAGAAACAACGTTTGACATCCTTTAAACAGTTTTAATAACTATCTCAAAAATTGTCGCTCTGATGCAAACAACTGATGAGTTATCTACTTAAATATTTTAAGCATGCTAACCTTTAGCCCGGTAAGCAAATTAAAAAAAAAACGCAATATGTAGGCTACACGAGAACGGAGACGTCGAGTAACCAAAACAAATGCGTTAAACAAATTCGTACACGTTATTTATCAATTTAACTCTAGAATTAAAGGATATACAACGAGAAAAAACGTTTGACAACCTTTAAACAGTTTTAATAACTATCTCAAAAATTATCGCTCTGATGCAAACAACTGATGAGTTATCTACTTAAATATGATGAACAAAACGACTTACGTATTTTAAACATGCTAACCTTTAGCCCGGTAAGCAAATTAAAAAAAAAAACGCAATATGTAAGCTACACGAGAACGGAGACGTCGAGTAACCAAAACAAATGCGTTAAACAAATTCGTACACGTTATTTATCAATTTAACTCTAGAATTAAAGGATATACAACGAGAAACAACGTTTGACAACCTTTAAACAGTTTTAATAACTATCTCAAAAATTGTCGCTCTGATGCAAACCACTGATGAGTTATCTACTTAAATTTGATGAACAAAACGACTTACGTATTTTAAACATGCTAACCTTTAGCCCGGTAAGCAAATTAAAAAAAAAAACGCAATATGTAAGCTACACGAGAACGGAGACGTCGAGTAACCAAAACAAATGCGTTAAACAAATTCGTACACGTTATTTATCAATTTAACTCTAGAATTAAAGGATATACAACGAGAAACAACGTTTGACAACCTTTAAACAGTTTTAATAACTATCTCAAAAATTGTCGCCCTGATGCAAACAACTGATGAGTTATCTACTTAAATATGATGAACAAAACGACTTACGTATTTTAAGCATGCTAACCTTTAGCCCGGTAAGCAAATTAAAAAAAAAACGCAATATGTAGGCTACACGAGAACGGAGACGTCGAGTAACCAAAACAAATGCGTTAAACAAATTCGTACACGTTATTTATCAATTCAACTCTAGAATTAAAGGATATACAACGAGAAACAACGTTTGACAACCTTTAAACAGTTTTAATAACTATCTCAAAAATTATCGCTCTGATGCAAACAACTGATGAGTTATCTACTTAAATATGATGAACAAAACGACTTACGTATTTTAAGCATGCTAACCTTTAGCCCGGTAAGCAAATTAAAAAAAAAAACGCAATATGTAGGCTACACGAGAACGGAGACGTCGAGTAACCAAAACAAATGCGTTAAACAAATTCGTACACGTTATTTATCAATTTAACTCTAGAATTAAAGGATATACAACGAGAAACAACGTTTGACAACCTTTAAACAGTTTTAATAACTATCTCAAAAATTATCGCTCTGATGCAAACAACTGATGAGTTATCTACTTAAATATGATGAACAAAACGACTTACGTATTTTAAACATGCTAACCTTTAGCCCGGTAAGCAAATTAAAAAAAAAACGCAATATGTAGGCTACACGAGAACGGAGACGTCGAGTAACCAAAACAAATGCGTTAAACAAATTCGTACACGTTATTTATCAATTTAACTCTAGAATTAAAGGATATACAACCAGAAACAACGTTTGACAACCTTTAAACAGTTTTAATAACTATCTCAAAAATTATCGCTCTGATGCAAACAACTGATGAGTTATCTACTTAAATATGATGAACAAAACGACTTACGTATTTTAAGCATTCTAACCTTTAGCCCGGTAAGCAAATTAAAAAAAAAACGCAATATGTGGGCTACACGAGAACGGAGACGTCGAGTAACTAAAACAAATGCGTTAAACAAATTCGTACACGTTATTTATCAATTTAACTCTAGAATTAAAGGATATACAACGAGAAACAACGTTTGACAACCTTTAAACAGTTTTAATAACTATCTCAAAAATTATCGCTCTGATGCAAACAACTGATGAGTTATCTACTTAAATATGATGAACAAAACGACTTACGTATTTTAAACATGCTAACCTTTAGCCCGGTAAGGAAATTAAAAAAAAAACGCAATATGTAGGCTACACGAGAACGGAGACGTCGAGTAACCAAAACAAATGCGTTAAACAAATTCGTACACGTTATTTATCAATTTAACTCTAGAATTAAAGGATATACAACGATAAACAACGTTTGACAACCTTTAAACAGTTTTAATAACTATCTCAAAAATTATCGCTCTGATGCAAACAACTGATGAGTTATCTACTTAAATTTGATGAACAAAACAACTTACGTATTTTAAACATGCTAACCTTTAGCCCGGTAAGCAAATTAAAAAAAAAACGAAATATGTAGGCTACACGAGAACGGAGACGTCGAGTAACCAAAACAAATGCGTTAAACAAATTCGTACACGTTATTTATCAATTTAACTCTAGAATTAAAGGATATACAACGAGAAACAACGTTTGACAACCTTTAAACAGTTTTAATAACTATCTCAAAAATTATCGCTCTGATGCAAACAACTGATGAGTTATCTACTTAAATATGATGAACAAAACGACTTACGTATTTTAAACATGCTAACCTTTAGCCCGGTAAGCAAATTAAAAAAAAAACGCAATATGTAGGCTACACGAGAACGGAGACGTCGAGTAACCAAAACAAATGCGTTAAACAAATTCGTACACGTTATTTATCAATTTAACTCTAGAATTAAAGGATATACAACGAGAAACAACGTTTGACAACCTTTAAACAGTTTTAATAACTATCTCAAAAATTATCGCTCTGATGCAAACAACTGATGAGTTATCTACTTAAATTTGATGAACAAAACGACTTACGTATTTTAAACATGCTAACCTTTAGCCCGGTAAGCAAATTAAAAAAAAAAACGCAATATGTAGGCTACACGAGAACGGAGACGTCGAGTAACCAAAACAAATGCGTTAAACAAATTCGTACACGTTATTTATCAATTTAACTCTAGAATTAAAGGATATACAACGAGAAACAACGTTTGACAACCTTTAAACAGTTTTAATAACTATCTCAAAAATTATCGCTCTGATGCAAACAACTGATGAGTTATCTACTTAAATATGATGAACAAAACGACTTACATATTTTAAACATGCTAACCTTTAGCCCGGTAAGCAAATTAAAAAAAAAACGCAATATGTAGGCTACACGAGAACGGAGACGTCGAGTAACCAAAACAAATGCGTTAAACAAATTCGTACACGTTATTTATCAATTTAACTCTAGAATTAAAGGATATACAACGAGAAACAACGTTTGACATCCTTTAAACAGTTTTAATAACTATCTCAAAAATTGTCGCTCTGATGCAAACAACTGATGAGTTATCTACTTAAATATGATGAACAAAACGACTTACGTATTTTAAGCATGCTAACCTTTAGCCCGGTAAGCAAATTAAAAAAAAAACGCAATATGTAGGCTACACGAGAACGGAGACGTCGAGTAACCAAAACAAATGCGTTAAACAAATTCGTACACGTTATTTATCAATTTAACTCTAGAATTAAAGGATATACAACGAGAAAAAACGTTTGACAACCTTTAAACAGTTTTAATAACTATCTCAAAAATTATCGCTCTGATGCAAACAACTGATGAGTTATCTACTTAAATATGATGAACAAAACGACTTACGTATTTTAAACATGCTAACCTTTAGCCCGGTAAGCAAATTAAAAAAAAAAACGCAATATGTAAGCTACACGAGAACGGAGACGTCGAGTAACCAAAACAAATGCGTTAAACAAATTCGTACACGTTATTTATCAATTTAACTCTAGAATTAAAGGATATACAACGAGAAACAACGTTTGACAACCTTTAAACAGTTTTAATAACTATCTCAAAAATTTTCGCTCTGATGCAAACAACTGATGAGTTATCCACTTAAATTTGATGAACAAAACGACTTACGTATTTTAAACATGCTAACCTTTAGCCCGGTAAGCAAATTAAAAAAAAAAACGCAATATGTAAGCTACACGAGAACGGAGACGTCGAGTAACCAAAACAAATGCGTTAAACAAATTCGTACACGTTATTTATCAATTTAACTCTAGAATTAAAGGATATACAACGAGAAACAACGTTTGACAACCTTTAAACAGTTTTAATAACTATCTCAAAAATTGTCGCTCTGATGCAAACAACTGATGAGTTATCTACTTAAATATGATGAACAAAACGACTTACGTATTTTAAGCATGCTAACCTTTAGCCCGGTAAGCAAATTAAAAAAAAAACGCAATATGTAGGCTACACGAGAACGGAGACGTCGAGTAACCAAAACAAATGCGTTAAACAAATTCGTACACGTTATTTATCAATTTAACTCTAGAATTAAAGGATATACAACGAGAAACAACGTTTGACAACCTTTAAACAGTTTTAATAACTATCTCAAAAATTATCGCTCTGATGCAAACAACTGATGAGTTATCTACTTAAATATGATGAACAAAACGACTTACGTATTTTAAGCATGCTAACCTTTAGCCCGGTAAGCAAATTAAAAAAAAAAAACGCAATATGTAGGCTACACGAGAACGGAGACGTCGAGTAACCAAAACAAATGCGTTAAACAAATTCGTACACGTTATTTATCAATTTAACTCTAGAATTAAAGGATATACAACGAGAAACAACGTTTGACAACCTTTAAACAGTTTTAATAACTATCTCAAAAATTATCGCTCTGATGCAAACAATTGATGAGTTATCTACTTAAATATGATGAACAAAACGACTTACGTATTTTAAACATGCTAACCTTTAGCCCGGTAAGCAAATTAAAAAAAAAAACGCAATATGTAGGCTACACGAGAACGGAGACGTCGAGTAACCAAAACAAATGCGTTAAACAAATTCGTACACGTTATTTATCAATTTAACTCTAGAATTAAAGGATATACAACCAGAAACAACGTTTGACAACCTTTAAACAGTTTTAATAACTATCTCAAAAATTATCGCTCTGATGCAAACAACTGATGAGTTATCTACTTAAATATGATGAACAAAACGACTTACGTATTTTAAACATTCTAACCTTTAGCCCGGTAAGCAAATTAAAAAAAAAACGCAATATGTGGGCTACACGAGAACGGAGACGTCGAGTAACTAAAACAAATGCGTTAAACAAATTCGTACACGTTATTTATCAATTTAACTCTAGAATTAAAGGATATACAACGAGAAACAACGTTTGACAACCTTTAAACAGTTTTAATAACTATCTCAAAAATTATCGCTCTGATGCAAACAACTGATGAGTTATCTACTTAAATATGATGAACAAAACGACTTACGTATTCTAAACATGCTAACCTTTAGCCCGGTAAGCAAATTAAAAAAAAAACGCAATATGTAGGCTACACGAGAACGGAGACGTCGAGTAACCAAAACAAATGCGTTAAACAAATTCGTACACGTTATTTATCAATGTAACTCTAGAATTAAAGGATATACAACGAGAAACAACGTTTGACAACCTTTAAACAGTTTTAATAACTATCTCAAAAATTATCGCTCTGATGCAAACAACTGATGAGTTATCTACTTAACTTTGATGAACAAAACGACCTTACGTATTTTAAACATGCTAACCTTTAGCCCGGTAAGCAAATTTAAAAAAAAACGCAATATGTAGGCTACACGAGAACGGAGACGTCGAGTAACCAAAACAAATGCGTTAAACAAATTCATACACGTTATTTATCAATTTAACTCTAGAATTAAAGGATATACAACGAGAAACAACGTTTGACAACCTTTAAACAGTTTTAATAACTATCTCAAAAATTATCGCTCTGATGCAAACAACTGATGAGTTATCTACTTAAATATGATGAACAAAACGACTTTCGTATTTTAAACATGCTAACCTTTAGCCCGGTAAGCAAATTAAAAAAAAAACGCAATATGTAGGCTACACGAGAACGGAGACGTCGAGTAACCAAAACAAATGCGTTAAACAAATTCGTACACGTTATTTATCAATTTAAGTCTAGAATTAAAGGATATACAACGAGAAACAACGTTTGACAACCTTTAAACAGTTTTAATAACTATCTCAAAAATTATCGCTCTGATGCAAACAACTGATGAGTTATCTACTTAAATTTGATGAACAAAACGACTTACGTATTTTAAACATGCTAACCTTTAGCCCGGTAAGCAAACTAAAAAAAAAAAAACGCAATATGTAGGCTACACGAGAACGGAGACGTCGAGTAACCAAAACAAATGCGTTAAACAAATTCGTACACGTTATTTATCAATTTAACTCTAGAATTAAAGGATATACAACGAGAAACAACGTTTGACAACCTTTAAACAGTTTTAATAACTATCTCAAAAATTATCGCTCTGATGCAAACAACTGATGAGTTATCTACTTAAATATGATGAACAAAACGACTTACGTATTTTAAACATGCTAACCTTTAGCCCGGTAAGCAAATTAAAAAAAAAACGTAATATGTAGGCTACACGAGAACGGAGACGTCGAGTAACCAAAACAAATGCGTTAAACAAATTCGTACACGTTATTTATCAATTTAACTCTAGAATTAAAGGATATACAACGAGAAACAACGTTTGACAACCTTTAAACAGTTTTAATAACTATCTCAAAAATTATCGCTCTGATGCAAACAACTGATGAGTTATCTACTTAAATTTGATGAACAAAACGACTTACATATTTTAAACATGCTAACCTTTAGCCCGGTAAGCAAATTAAAAAAAAAACGCAATATGTAGGCTACACGAGAACGGAGACGTCGAGTAACCAAAACAAATGCATTAAACAAATTCGTACACGTTATTTATCAATTTAACTCTAGAATTAAAGGATATACAACGAGAAACAACGTTTGACAACCTTTAAACAGTTTTAATAACTATCTCAAAAATTATCGCTCTGATGCAAACAACTGATGAGTTATCTACTTAAATTTGATGAACAAAACGACTTACGTATTTTAAACATGCTAACCTTTAGCCCGGTAAGCAAATTTAAAAAAAACGCAATATGTAAGCTACACGAGAACGGAGACGTCGAGTAACCAAAACAAATGCGTTAAACAAATTCGTACACGTTATTTATCAATTTAACTCTAGAATTAAAGGATATACAACGAGAAACAACGTTTGACAACCTTTAAACAGTTTTAATAACTATCTCAAAAATTGTCGCTCTGATGCAAACAACTGATGAGTTATCTACTTAAATATGATGAACAAAACGACTTACGTATTTTAAGCATGCTAACCTTTAGCCCGGTTAGCAAATTAAAAAAAAAACGCAATATGTAGGCTACACGAGAACGGAGACGTCGAGTAACCAAAACAAATGCGTTAAACAAATTCGTACACGTTATTTATCAATTTAACTCTAGAATTAAAGGATATACAACGAGAAGCAACGTTTGACAACCTTTAAACAGTTTTAATAACTATCTCAAAAATTATCGCTCTGATGCAAACAACTGATGAGTTATCTACTTAAATATGATGAACAAAACGACTTACGTATTTTAAGCATGCTAACTTTTAGCCCGGTAAGCAAATTAAAAAAAAAACGCAATATGTAGGCTACACGAGAACGGAGACGTCGAGTAACCAAAACAAATGCGTTAAACAAATTCGTACACGTTATTTATCAATTTAACTCTAGAATTAAAGGATATACAACGAGAAACAACGTTTGACAACCTTTAAACAGTTTTAATAACTATCTCAAAAATTATCGGTCTGATGCAAACAACTGATGAGTTATCAACTTAAATATGATGAACAAAACGACTTACGTATTTTAAACATGCTAACCTTTAGCCCGGTAAGCAAATTAAAAAAAAAACGCAATATGTAGGCTACACGAGAACGGAGACGTCGAGTAACCAAAACAAATGCGTTAAACAAATTCGTACACGTTATTTATCAATTTAACTCTAGAATTAAAGGATATACAACGAGAAACAACGTTTGACAACCTTTAATCAGTTTTAATAACTATCTCAAAAATTATCGCTCTGATGCAAACAACTGATGAGTTATCTACTTAAATATGATGAACAAAACGACTTACGTATTTTAAACATGCTAACCTTTAGCCCGGTAAGCAAATTAAAAAAAAAAACGCAATATGTGGGCTACACGAGAACGGAGACGTCGAGTAACCAAAACAAATGCGTTAAACAAATTCGTAAACGTTATTTATCAATTTAACTCTAGAATTAAAGGATACACAACGAGAAACAACGTTTGACAACCTTTAAACAGTTTTAATAACTATCTCAAAAATTATTGCTCTGATGCAAACAACTGATGAGTTATCTACTTAAATTTGATGAACAAAACGACTTACGTATTTTAAACATGCTAACCTTTAGCCCGGTAAGCAAATTTAAAAAAAAACGCAATATGTAGGCTACACGAGAACGGAGACGTCGAGTAACCAAAACAAATGCGTTAAACAAATTCGTACACGTTATTTATCAATGTAACTCTAGAATTAAAGGATATACAACGAGAAACAACGTTTGACAACCTTTAAACAGTTTTAATAACTATCTCAAAAATTATCACTCTGATGCAAACAACTGATGAGTTATCTACTTAAATATGATGAACAAAACGACTTACGTATTTTAAACATGCTAACCTTTAGCCCGGTAAGCAAATTAAAAAAAAACGCAATATGTAGGCTACACGAGAACGGAGACGTCGAGTAACCAAAACAAATGCGTTAAACAAATTCGTACACGTTATTTATCAATGTAACTCTAGAATTAAAGGATATACAACGAGAAACAACGTTTGACAACCTTTAAACAGTTTTAATAACTATCTCAAAAATTATCGCTCTGATGCAAACAACTGATGAGTTATCTACTTAGATTTGTTGAACAAAACGACTTACGTATTTTAAACATGCTAACCTTTAGCCCGGTAAGCAAATTAAAAAAAAAACGCAATATGTAGGCTACACGAGAACGGAGACGTCGAGTAACCAAAACAAATGCGTTAAACAAATTCGTACACGTTATTTATCAATTTAACTCTAGAATTAAAGGATATACAACGAGAAACAACGTTTGACAACCTTTAAACAGTTTTAATAACTATCTCAAAAATTATCGCTCTGATGCAAACAACTGATGAGTTATCTACTAAAATTTGATGAACAAAACGACTTACGTATTTTAAACATGCTAACCTTTAGCCCGGTAAGCAAATTAAAAAAAAAACGCAATATGTAGGCTACACGAGAACGGAGACGTCGAGTAACCAAAACAAATGCGTTAAACAAATTCGTACACGTTATTTATCAATTTAACTCTAGAGTTAAAGGATATACAACGAGAAACAACGTTTGACAACCTTTAAACAGTTTTAATAACTATCTCAAAAATTGTCGCTCTGATACAAACAACTGATGAGTTATCTACTTAAATTTGATGAACAAAACGACTTACGTATTTTAAACATGCTAACCTTTAGCCCGGTAAGCAAATTAAAAAAAAACAGCAATATGTAGGCTACACGAGAACGGAGACGTCGAGTAACCAAAACAAATGCGTTAAACAAATTCGTACACGTTATTTATCAATTTAACTCTAGAATTAAAGGATATACAACGAGAAACAACGTTTGACAACCTTTAAACAGTTTTAATAACTATCTCAAAAATTATCGCTCTGATGCAAACAACTGATGAGTTATCTACTTAAATTTGTTGAACAAAACGACTTACGTATTTTAAGCATGCTAACCTTTAGCCCGGTAAGCAAATTAAAAAAAAACGCAATATGTAGGCTACACGAGAACGGAGACGTCGAGTAACCAAAACAAATGCGTTAAACAAATTCGTACACGTTATTTATCAATTTAGCTCTAGAATTAAAGGATATACAACGAGAAACAACGTTTGACAACCTTTAAACAGTTTTAATAACTATCTCAAAAATTATCGCTCTGATGCAAACAACTGATGAGTTATCTACTTAAATTTGATGGACAAAACGACTTACGTATTTTAAACATGCTAACCTTTAGCCCGGTAAGCAAATTAAAAAAAAAAACGCAATATGTAGGCTACACGAGAACGGAGACGTCGAGTAACCAAAACAAATGCGTTAAACAAATTCGTACACGTTATTTATCAATTTAACTCTAGGATTAAAGGATATACAACGAGAAACAACGTTTGACAACCTTTAAACAGTTTTAATAACTATCTCAAAAATTGTCGCTCTGATGCAAACAACTGATGAGTTATCTACTTAAATTTGATGAACAAAACGACTTACGTATTTTAAACATGCTAACCTTTAGCCCGGTAAGCAAATTAAAAAAAAAACGCAATATGTAGGCTACACGAGAACGGCGACGTCGAGTAACCAAAACAAATGCGTTAAACAAATTCGTACACGATATTTATCAATTTAACTCTAGAATTAAAGGATATACAACGAGAAACAACGTTTGACAACCTTTAAACAGTTTTAATAACTATCTCAAAAATTATCGCTCTGATGCAAACAACTGATGAGTTATCTACTTAAATTTGATGAACAAAACGACTTACGTATTTTAAACATGCTAACCTTTAGCCCGGTAAGCAAATTTAAAAAAAAACGCAATATGTAGGCTACACGAGAACGCAGACGTCGAGTAACCAAAACAAATGCGTTAAACAAATTCGTACACGTTATTTATCAATTTAACTCTAGAATTAAAGGATATACAACGAGAAACAACGTTTGACAACCTTTAAACAGTTTTAATAACTATCTCAAAAATTGTCGCTCTGATGCAAACAACTGATGAGTTATCTACTTAAATATGATGAACAAAACGACTTACGTATTTTAAACATGCTAACCTTTAGCCCGGTAAGCAAATTAAAAAAAAAACGCAATATGTAGGCTACACGAGAACGGAGACGTCGAGTAACCAAAACAAATGCGTTAAACAAATTCGTACACGTTATTTATCAATTTAACTCTAGAATTAAAGGATATACAACGAGAAACAACGTTTGACAACCTTTAAACAGTTTTAATAACTATCTCAAAAATTATCGCTCTGATGCAAACAACTGATGAGTTATCTACTTAAATATGATGAACAAAACGACTTACGTATTTTAAACATGCTAACCTTTAGCCCGGTAAGCAAATTAAAAAAAAAACGCAATATGTAGGCTACACGAGAACGGAGACGTCGAGTAACCAAAACAAATGCGTTAAACAAATTCGTACACGTTATTTATCAATTTAACTCTAGAATTAAAGGATATACAACGAGAAACAACGTTTGACAACCTTTAAACAGTTTTAATAACTATCTCAAAAATTATCGCTCTGATGCAAGCATCTGATGAGTTATCTACTTAAATATGATGAACAAAACGACTTACGTATTTTAAACATGCTAACCTTTAGCCCGGTAAGCAAATTAAAAAAAAAACGCAATATGTAGGCTACACGAGAACGGAGACGTCGAGTAACCAAAACAAATGCGTTAAACAAATTCGTACACGTTATTTATCAATTTAACTCTAGAATTAAAGGACATACAACGAGAAACAACGTTTGACAACCTTTAAACAGTTTTAATAACTATCTCAAAAATTATCGCTCTGATGCAAACAACTGATGAGTTATCTACTTAAATATGATGAACAAAACGACTTACGTATTTTGAACATGGTAACCTTTAGCCCGGTAAGCAAATTAAAAAAAAAACGCAATATGTAGGCTACACGAGAACGGAGACGTCGAGTAACCAAAACAAATGCGTTAAACAAATTCGTACACGTTATTTATCAATTTAACTCTAGAATTAAAGGATATACAACGAGAAACAACGTTTGACAACCTTTAAACAGTTTTAATAACTATCTCAAAAATTGTCGCTCTGGTGCAAACAACTGATGAGTTATCTACTCACATTTGTTGAACAAAACGACTTACGTATTTTAAACATGCTAACCTTTAGCCCGGTAAGAAAATTAAAAAAAAAAACGCAATATGTAGGCTACACGAGAATGGAGACGTCGAGTAACCAAAACAAATGCGTTAAACAAATTCGTACACGTTATTTATCAATTTAACTCTAGAATTAAAGGATATACAACGAGAAACAACGTTTGACAACCTTTAAACAGTTTTAATAACTATCTCAAAAATTGTCGCTCTGATGCAAACAACTGATGAGTTATCTACTTAAATTTGTTGAACAAAACGACTTACGTATTTTAAACATGCTAACCTTTAGCCCGGTAAGCAAATTAAAAAAAAAACGCAATATGTAGGCTACACGAGAACGGAGACGTCGAGTAACCAAAATAAATGCGTTAAACAAATTCGTACACGTTATTTATCAATTTAACTCTAGAATTAAAGGATATACAACGAGAAACAACGTTTGACAACCTTTAAACAGTTTTAATAACTATCTCAAAAATTGTCGCTCTGATGCAAACAACTGATGAGTTATCTACTTAAATTTGTTGAACAAAACGACTTACGTATTTTAAACATGCTAACCTTTAGCCCGGTAAGCAAATTAAAAAAAAAACGCAATATGTAGGCTACACGAGAACGGAGACGTCGAGTAACCAAAATAAATGCGTTAAACAAATTCGTACATGTTATTTATCAATTTAACTCTAGAATTAAAGGATATACAACGAGAAACAACGTTTGACAACCTTTAAACAGTTTTAATAACTATCTCAAAAATTATCGCTCTGATGCAAACAACTGATGAGTTATCTACTTAAATATGATGAACAAAACGACTTACGTATTTTAAACATGCTAACCTTTAGCCCGATAAGCAAATTAAAAAAACAAACGCAATATGTAGGCTACACGATAACGGAGACGTCGAGTAACCAAAACAAATGCGTTAAACAAATTCGTACACGTTATTTATCAATTTAACTCTAGAATTAAAGGATATACAACGAGAAACAACGTTTGACAACCTTTAAACAGTTTTAATAACTATCTCAAAAATTGTCGCTCTGATGCAAACAACTGATGAGTTATCTACTTAAATTTGTTGAACAAAACGACTTACGTATTTTAAGCATGCTAACCTTTAGCCCGGTAAGCAAATTAAAAAAAAAAACGCAATATGTAGGCTACACGAGAACGGAGACGTCGAGTAACCAAAACAAATGCGTTGAACAAATTCGTACACGTTATTTATAAATTTAACTCTAGAATTAAAGGATATACAACGAGAAACAACGTTTGACAACCTTTAAACAGTTTTAATAACTATCTCAAAAATTGTCGCTCTGATGCAAACAACTGATGAGTTATCTACTTAAATTTGTTGAAAAAACGACTTACGTATTTTAAGAATGCTAACCTTTAGCCCGGTAAGCAAATTAAAAAAAAAAACGCAATATGTAGGCTACACGAGAACGGAGACGTCGAGTAACCAAAACAAATGCGTTAAACAAATTCGTACACGTTATTTATCAATTTAACTCTAGAATTAAAGGATATACAACGAGAAACAACGTTTGACAACCTTTAAACAGTTTTAATAACTATCTCAAAAATTGTCGCTCTGATGCAAACAACTGATGAGTTATCTACTTAAATTTGATGAACAAAACGACTTACGTATTTTAAACATGCTAACCTTTAGCCCGGTAAGCAAATTAAAAAAAAAACGCAATATGTAGGCTACACGAGAACGGAGACGTCGAGTAACCAAAACAAATGCGTTAAACAAATTCGTACACGTTATTTATCAATTTAACTCTAGGATTAAAGGATATACAACGAGAAACAACGTTTGACAACCTTTAAACAGTTTTAATAACTATCTCAAAAATTGTCGCTCTGATGCAAACAACTGATGAGTTATCTACTTAAATTTGTTGAACAAAACGACTTACGTATTTTAAACATGCTAACCTTTAGCCCGGTAAGCAAATTAAAAAAAAACGCAATATGTAGGCTACACGAGAACGGAGACGTCGAGTAACCAAAATAAATGCGTTAAACAAATTCGTACATGTTATTTATCAATTTAACTCTAGAATTAAAGGATATACAACGAGAAACAACGTTTGACAACCTTTAAACAGTTTTAATAACTATCTCAAAAATTATCGCTCTGATGCAAACAACTGATGAGTTATCTACTTAAATATGATGAACAAAACGACTTACGTATTTTAAACATGCTAACCTTTAGCCCGATAAGCAAATTAAAAAAACAAACGCAATATGTAGGCTACACGATAACGGAGACGTCGAGTAACCAAAACAAATGCGTTAAACAAATTCGTACACGTTATTTATCAATTTAACTCTAGAATTAAAGGATATACAACGAGAAACAACGTTTGACAACCTTTAAACAGTTTTAATAACTATCTCAAAAATTGTCGCTCTGATGCAAACAACTGATGAGTTATCTACTTAAATTTGTTGAACAAAACGACTTACGTATTTTAAGCATGCTAACCTTTAGCCCGGTAAGCAAATTAAAAAAAAAAACGCAATATGTAGGCTACACGAGAACGGAGACGTCGAGTAACCAAAACAAATGCGTTGAACAAATTCGTACACGTTATTTATAAATTTAACTCTAGAATTAAAGGATATACAACGAGAAACAACGTTTGACAACCTTTAAACAGTTTTAATAACTATCTCAAAAATTGTCGCTCTGATGCAAACAACTGATGAGTTATCTACTTAAATTTGTTGAAAAAACGACTTACGTATTTTAAGAATGCTAACCTTTAGCCCGGTAAGCAAATTAAAAAAAAAAACGCAATATGTAGGCTACACGAGAACGGAGACGTCGAGTAACCAAAACAAATGCGTTAAACAAATTCGTACACGTTATTTATCAATTTAACTCTAGAATTAAAGGATATACAACGAGAAACAACGTTTGACAACCTTTAAACAGTTTTAATAACTATCTCAAAAATTGTCGCTCTGATGCAAACAACTGATGAGTTAAAATAAATAAAATTTGATGAACAAAACGACTTACGTATTTTAAACATGCTAACCTTTAGCCCGGTAAGCAAATTAAAAAAAAAAACGCAATATGTAGGCTACACGAGAACGGAGACGTCGAGTAACCAAAACAAATGCGTTAAACAAATTCGTACACGTTATTTATCAATTTAACTCTAGGATTAAAGGATATACAACGAGAAACAACGTTTGACAACCTTTAAACAGTTTTAATAACTATCTCAAAAATTGTCGCTCTGATGCAAACAACTGATGAGTTATCTACTTAAATTTGATGAACAAAACGACTTACGTATTTTAAACATGCTAACCTTTAGCCCGGTAAGCAAATTAAAAAAAAAACGCAATATGTAGGCTACACGAGAACGGAGACGTCGAGTAACCAAAACAAATGCGTTAAACAAATTCGTACACGTTATTTATCAATTTAACTCTAGAATTAAAGGATATACAACGAGAAACAACGTTTGACAACCTTTAAACAGTTTTAATAACTATCTCAAAAATTGTCGCTCTGATGCAAACAACTGATGAGTTATCTACTTAAATATGATGAACAAAACGACTTACGTATTTTAAACATGCTAACCTTTAGCCCGGTAAGCAAATTAAAAAAAAACGCAATATGTAGGCTACACGAGAACGGAGACGTCGGGTAACCAAAACAAATGCGTTAAACAAATTCGTACACGTTATTTATCAATTTAACTCTAGAATTAAAGGATATACAACGAGAAACAACGTTTGACAACCTTTAAACAGTTTTAATAACTATCTCAAAAATTATCGCTCTGATGCAAACAACTGATGAGTTATCTACTTAAATTTGATGAACAAAACGACTTACGTATTTTAAACATGCTAACCTTTAGCCCGGTAAGCAAATTAAAAAAAAAAACGCAATATGTAGGCTACACGAGAACGGAGACGTCGAGTAACCAAAACAAATGGGTTAAACAAATTCGTACACGTTATTTATCAATTTAACTCTAGAATTAAAGGATATACAACGAGAAACAACGCTTGACAACCTTTAAACAGTTTTAATAACTATCTCAAAAATTATCGCTCTGATGCAAACAACTGATGAGTTGTCTACTTAAATTTGATGAACAAAACGACTTACGTATTTTAAACATGCTAACCTTTAGCCCGGTAAGCAAATTAAAAAAAAAACGCAATATGTAGGCTACACGAGAACGGAGACGTCGAGTAACCAAAACAAATGCGTTAAACAAATTCGTACACGTTATTTATCAATTTAACTCTAGAATTAAAGGATATACAACGAGAAACAACGTTTGACAACCTTTAAACAGTTTTAATAATTATCTCAAAAATTATCGCTCTGATGCAAACAACTGATGAGTTATCTACTTAAATTTGATGAACAAAACGACTTACGTATTTTAAACATGCTAACCTTTAGACCGGTAAGCAAATTAAAAAAAAAAACGCAATATGTAGGCTACACGAGAACGGAGACGTCGAGTAACCAAAACAAATGCGTTAAACAAATTCGTACACGTTATTTATCAATTTAACTCTAGAATTAAAGGATATACAACGAGAAACAACGTTTGACAACCTTTAAACAGTTTTAATAACTATCTCAAAAATTATCGCTCTGATGCAAACAACTGATGAGTTATCTACTTAAATATGATGAACAAAACGACTTACGTATTTTAAACATGCTAACCTTTAGCCCGGTAAGCAAATTAAAAAAAAAACGCAATATGTAGGCTACACGAGAACGGAGACGTCGAGTAACCAAAACAAATGCGTTAAACAAATTCGTACACGTTATTTATCAATTTAACTCTAGAATTAAAGGATATACAACGAGAAACAACGTTTGACAACCTTTAAACAGTTTTAATAACTATCTCAAAAATTATCGCTCTGATGCAAACAACTGATGCGTTATATACTTAAATTTGTTGAACAAAACGACTTACGTATTTTAAGCATGCTAACCTTTAGCCCGGTAA